>NW_026057580.1:60772363-60888683 GCF_023721935.1 Panthera uncia | reverse complement strand
GTGTATATATATATACATATATATATGTATATATATATACACACACACACACATCTCTAAGGCAGTAACAAATTATCTCTCTAAAATCAATTAACTCTTCTGTTGTTCGGAGTAGCACAACTAATTAAAACAAAGTGCTCTCTAATTAAAGCACCTATTATGTGTAGTTATAAAGAACAGACTTTCCAAACTAATAGTAATTGTGTATGAAGGAAAGTAAATTTCTGAATGAGGTTCTATGTCTCAGTGTATGATTTCAAGATTCCTAAAATACTCAAACCAAATTCACAAAGGCCATGAAAAATAAAACATCTGACCCTAACAGTCATGTTTAATTAAATATATGAAAGAATTCATGTGAATACAGTGGTCCTAACTGCTTCCAAGCTTTGTGGAAAGTCACATGGTTATCTTTCCTACTTTCCACAGAGAATGGTTTGAATAATTTAAGAGAACATCACTCTGATAATACTAAGAACAGAGGGTTTTCACCAGTGTAGCATTTCTAACCTGATTTAGATAAATCTCAAATTAATGTAATGGTTTATTGGTATGAAAACCTAAAATGCACTTTGTATCAGACTAATTTCTGCACAAACATCCCTTACATCTTTGCCCAATTCACAGCTCTCACAAAATATGCACATGGATGTACAATTTGAGACCTCTGAATTTATAAAACTCTTTAGTGTTTTAAAATATATCAGTAGCTAACCATATTGGCAGCTGCTTTCCAAATTAGAAAGAAAAACTCTATCGATCTTTAACAATCACTAGTCTACCCCATCAAGAAATGAAAATGAAAACACCTGTAAATGATGATTTTAATTACATTTTTTGGAACTCTGATCTTTTTAAACTATATATTCATCTAGTATATGTAAAACCAAATACATATGTGGAAGTTGACAATTTCAGTCCTAAAATCACATATTTAGAAATATCCACATTTATACTATTTTTAAAACTATTTTAAATGAATATGTTTAGAGTCATTCAGTCATAGAACACATATTCTCTCTACTTCTATATTATATTGAAGGATTAAGGTGATGGAAAGGATATGGATGTTTAAATTTCATATGAAAATAAAATTTTTTTAAAAGGAAACATTTAGTTTCCTTCCTTCCAACTTCCTTCATTTAGAAAGAAAAAAAAGTCACACTCTCTAAAATGAGTCCTAATTCCCAAGTAAAGTATCCCTAACTAGAGACTGGCCCAATAGGGGTGTTCAGCCTGTGGGTGCTATGGGCTTGGACCATAGCTTCGCCACTTCAGAGCTGTGTGACTGTGGATAAGGTAATGAATCCCAGTATGCATTATCTTTCTCATCTGAAGAATGAGAATAATTATAATGTATATTTCACTGAATGATAATAAGCATTAAATTGGTTCATTTATACAAAGCACGACAGTGATGTCTGGTACATAGTAAGTACACAAAAAAGTTTGTATTCTGTTTATTAATTTGCAATTTGTTAGCCTATTCCTAATAACAGTATACGCTATCCTAATTTAAAACTTTTATGTGCCTTTTTAAATTTTGCTTTTAATATATTTTAGTGTTTAAAAAAAAAAAAACTTTATCAAGGGAATGATTAGAGATTGCCACTCCTTTCACTCTACTTTTCACACAAAAAGTGTCTTTTGCTTTTTAAGTTTTTCAAGTAGTTATTGTCTGTACAAGAGTCTGTGTAAGTCTATTCTTCTTTAGGGTCTTTATTAGAGAGAAATGAGAATTGACTGTCTTTTTTTCCCCTCCCTTACTTCTCAATTTAAATTGGTACATGAGCTAACACATTTGGGACTTTGTGAAACTAGACCAATAAACTAGGGGATACATATGCATTCACTAAGGAAATGTCTATGTGATATTAATGGTACTGTTCTAGTACCATTATCTCAGTTTTCCATATCTGATAAAATAGGACCAATCACATTTTTAGTTTAGTGTTATTGCTAATAACTACAGAAGTCACAGAGAACTGAAGCATTGAAGGACAGGGTCAGCAGGCCTGAGACAAGGTGTAGAAACACTCTTCACTTTTCTCTAAGGAAGTACAAGGCCACAGCCAGCTGATTAACGTAAGAAAACTTCCACAAGTTATTGGCAAAGGACATCAGCTTGAGCAACATTTTCAAAGGAAGTAACAAATGAACTTCTCTTAGCTCACAACGTGCCAGGTCCTAGAAGATGTGAAACAGAACAGTGGAAAACTCATACAAATGAAATGAAGTATGGGAATGTATGTTAACTGAACAATGTGAAAAATAAAAACAAGGTGATTCTTGACAATCTAAGACATCAAATCCACCAAAGACTAAATAAACATAGTATTATTTAAACAATCCCAAAGCTGCATTTTACCAAGTAAGGTTTTTCCTTAAAAGAAACAAAAATTATTTGCCAAGTACACCTATTCCAAAAAATACTAACTTAACAAATATGACATCTGAGCTGCAAAAACTAACCATTTCTCACTCCTCTCTACAACTCACCATGATTATGTCTAGGGACACATTTTTGCATGTAAGTTTATGATGGTATATGGGAAATACATAGCTCACACAATGGGTATTCTGGGCTACAAAACTAAAAGGTGACTTCTTGCTTCAGTAAGATTTTACCTTATTTCTTTATGTATAATCTCACAAACTCCACAAAAATTTTAAATAATTTACAATGAATTTAATAATCAATAAAACAAAGTATTTTATATTATACTTGTTTAGCTAAAAATTCTATTGTTAAATACAAGCTGTCAACTCCTAGTCCTGGGTATAATAACCAACCTAGTATAATTTATATTATTGTTCTTACCCTGTATACCACCAAAACAAATAAAAACTTAATTTTAAGGTATTTCAAATGAAAAAATAAATCTGAAAGAAAAAATTAGTGGCAAAATCTGAATTATGGTGTAGTGAGTTTTTTTCTTAGTTTTCTATAGTTTCCATATACACTATAGTAATGTCTTAAATAAGAAAAAAAAAGAATATAACAAAATGTAGCTCAATGACCTGGTAACATGATTCATATCCTTGTACCTGAGTATAGTATTGATGACAAATGATCCCTTGCAAAACACAAAATTTTAAATATATTTTATTTACATTTCAGGAAACTATATAAAATGTCATGCAATATTTGGAGTGTTCCATGCACTAATGCAATTACTTGAGTGGGGCCAAACATAAATATGTAATTCAAATTATTACCCACCTTCCAATTTATATTTATTATATAGATATATATAGCCAGAGTATTTGCCTATAAAATAAAGGGAATAGTATTTAGACATATCTGGTTCTAAATTTTTTATATTTATTAGAAGTCTTAGTTAAACCATGATGCTACAAGTTGCGTTCTCTGACTTATACCTTACTGATACCGCCCCCCCACAGCACTTTGAGATAGCCTATCTTCTCCCTTCCTCCTCCCACAACTTCTTGCTGCACCATCTTGCCTTCTTCTATATTCAGCCTAGAAAATGAGGAAGCATATAGTTTGATTTAGAGAAAGCCATAAGCACGACCAAAATTTTACTGACTGAAAACTGAGAAGAATGTCAAAGCACATGTGGAGTTTTGTTCAAACCACAGAAAGAGTGTAGAACACTCCAAAACTTACGTGGGCACAATAAATTTAGACTGGGAAATGTGTAAGTGTACTAAAAACCCCCTTTTACATCAAAAATCTCAGCAAAGTATCAAGAAAAATGTCAAAATTAGAATAATATAACTTCTTTGGGTCCCTTCCAAGAAAAACTAATTACAAAATGTATACCTAGGGAATGGAATTAATTTGTTTTTCAGTTAATCATTTGATGTTGGGATGTCTACCGAAAATGATGACTTTGGATAAGTGACATTATTGTTTTTTTAATTTCCTTCAAAACCTCAGTAAGATTTATGAAATCAAACAGCCTCTCCTCATTTTCCCCTCCCTCTTTCCTACCATTCATAGTCAAATGTCTTGACAAAGAATAGTTTACTATATCTGTGTTCTCATCTCCTACTCATCAATTTACTTTGGACTGGATCTTAATTCCCCCTCCCCTATCTCCACTGAAACTGTTCTCACCAAGGTCAACAATGAATACTGTACTAAAACAAAAAACAAACAAAACAAAATTTTTCAATACCCAATGTATTTGATTTCTCTATAGAGAAATATGGTTGACTTCTCTTCTGCTCCTTAAAACTCGGACTTTTCTAGGCTCCAATCTCCTGGCTTTTTCCTACTTTGTTTACTCCTTAGTCTTCCTTGGGGCTCTCTTTTCTCTACATTTCACTTAGATGTTGGGTTTTAATTTTCTTAGGCCTTCTCCTCTGTTAGCAGTATCACCTACAGCACACAAGCCTTCCTGTCAATCACAATTCATTGGAGCAGTCATCCCCATACACAGGGAGGGCAGGCATCAGATTACACTCTAGAATATTTGTCCCTCCCACTTTGGGTGAGAATCTAGTGAGATAATGAAAATTTTGAATTACAGTGATGGCAGAGGGATTAATAACAATGGAAAGAAGGCATTACCTGATTTTTAAGAAGTAGTAATTATTTTTTTTATCTTTAGTGCTTCAATTCATACATTATATATGAATGCATTTACTAGCCCCCTGACATCCAGTCATCCTAGCACTCTCCCCACAAGAGAAACCTCTGTCAATAATTATGCATCATTCTAGTACTCTTCAAAGTAATTACAATAGTACATAAAAACTATATATTGAATTAATCGATATATAAAACAATTACATATTAATTACCTTTATTCTTACATTTTACATTAATACGTTATACTTTACATAACCTGATATTTATTTTTCATCTATTATATTTCAGAGATTTTTTTCATTTCGGTATATTCTTTTTTGTGCTGCATGACTATGCCATGATTCATTTACCTTTCCCCATTAATGGACATTTAAGTGTTTCCGAAGTTAGCTATTATAAATAACGCTCCACTGAACATGCTTGTCACATAAGGCTATTTGTGCCAATGCATTTCTAAGGATTATACTCCAAGAAATGATATCACTATGCCAAAGGGAATAGAGGTACTTTTTATGTTTAATAGGCAATGTCAAATTGCCCTATAGATATGTTTTAACAATGAATAGTCTCACCAACAATAAATGAGAGTATCTATTTTCCTATATCAATTTCATTAATTTTGATAATAAATAATATTTTATTATTATATTAATTATTATTACAATAGTACAGATAAGGAAACTAAAATTCAGATATGCTAAGGAACTCTCCCAATGTCACACTGTTAGTAAGCATTAGGGCCAGGTTTCAAATGACATTACTCTAGTTCTTTCTATAGACTTTGCTGCTTTTGAAAAAATACAAATGGGTAAGCCAGATGTAGAATCTACAGGACATTCTGACTCATAATTGCCTCACTTGTCAATATGAATATAAAGCCCATAAGAATATGTCTAGACACAATAAAGTCTGGTCATTGAGTAGATAAATGTGACATATTTTGCCATGGAAGTATCTGTGCAGCAATTAAGCCATCCACAATTATAAAGCAAGATAATTGGTATAAGTAATTTGATAAAAATCACTGCTTAATGTAATGATTTTAAAATTTATAATATATGCATAACATTAACTGGTCTTTGAATTTTTAATTAATGGCTTATTCTAGAAAAAAATGAAACTACCTTCAGTTCTCAAGCTCCTTAGTTAGTTTTAAAAATTGTTTAAGAACAGATGTCTAGAAAAGAAGTCCTCCCTATTGACTAGAAAGAAAAAAAAACTCTCAGATATATTTATGTAAAATTACATTTTAATGCTTAAATACAGATTGAAGTACTTGAGAGTTTTTCCCAGATCCTTTTTTTATTCAGAATGCTCTTTGTGATTTTGAGTATGTTCTGAAAGCTTTGTTTACCTTTACTTAAATCTGTACTTATATGATTGTCAGGGGAGTTGGTCCTCACTCTGAGAAAACATTCCTGTCATTAATATTGAAAAGGTAACTCAGCATTATAATTATCTCAAGATATGTGGCACTCTCCATTTTTTGATTAAAAAAAACAAATTAGAGGAAAGATATCAAAGTATCGATGACAAAAACTAGCATTTACCAAATACCTAGGCAGTGATCTAAACATTTGACATACCTTATATTATTCTACATAAAATGCTGAAAGGTAGATAGTGTTATACTCAATTTACAGATATATTCAACCTGATGAAATTGGAGAGCTGAGTTGTGATCCACATCTAGTTTGGATTTTGGTAGTGGATACTTTCCACGATATTATATTGATAAAAGATGCAGAATGAGTTATTACCAATATCATGAACTGCTAATAAACATAAATGAAAGTCCTTGCGATATAATGGTTCTCAAATAATAATTTTAGTCTTCCAGAGATGTGCTTTTTTAGTATTTACTTCTTTCCATCAATCATGTAAGACAGAAGTACTATCAAGAAAAGAAAATTCACATTTTTTTCTAACATTTAGTTTACCTGTTTAAATTCATGCAAAATTACACAGAGGAGATTCATCAGGTATATTAAAACTCATCAAGACCAGGTTGAAAACCACCAAAAGTAGTTTCCTGCAAAGTCACCTTAACCTAAAAGTTAGTCAATTGTCTGTTCCAACAAATTTAGTTTGATATATGAACAGTAAGGTTGTCTAGAAAACTTACAGATCACTCCAATCTCAGCAATGAATATAAAGATTAAAAACAAATGTTAAAAAAAAACTTCTGATCCCTAACATAAATCCCATATATCTGTGAGTCATAAATTCTAACTTATCATTATAGTGATAGGCCTACACTTAGCTGAAAATTTAAAATTCCTAGACTCATTTGATTTTTAAAAATTCAATATCAAAGATAATTGACTTTTTAGAAAAAAAAAAGCATATATAAATAATATTGACAGTTTGATGAAGGATAGAATTTACTTTAAGGCCTTTAATCTAGAATCTACCATTATTTAAATTAATTCTTAGGTCAAATTATTTCACTTCACAGTGTTTCAGGTTCCTATATCCATAAGCCAGGATGACATTTTCTTCCAACAGTGTTCTAGAGAATCAAAAAGCCAAAAATCATATATTATATAAATGTTATATTATACAAAATATAGATTATATATGCAATACCATGAAAACCTAGAATACTCAGTCTGGTCCTTTCCTGCTACCAAAAGGAAATTATCTGTTCACTTTGTCCCACCATCAATTAATTAAAGAAGGAAGTAAACAAATACTCACTGAGTACTAAGTAAGTGCCAAGCACTGTTACAGGCTTTGCAGCACAGTTGTTACCCTAAGGTATACACCCATACTGTATCTATAAACAAACCTACAAGTAGCAAGAAAATAGTCCATTTGAAAACATAAATTTTAGTGGCAGAAATAAGAACTATCAAATATTACAAATAAATAACACATTTCTGCAAAATCAATAATTTTCTTCAAAAAGACAAGAAATAACAAGTGTTAGTAAGAATGTGGAGAATAGGAAACCTTCATGCACTCCTGGTGGGAATGTAAATTGGTGCAGCCACTATGACAAACAGTACAGGGATTCCTCAAAAAAATAAAAACAGAACTACCCATAGGATACAACAATTCCACTACTGAGTATTTAACTGAACAAAACAAAAATGCTAATTTGAAAAGAAATGCACCTCTATGTTCACTGCAGTATGATTTGTAATTGCCAGGACAGAGAAGCAACCTAAGTGTCCATCAACAGATAAAAGGATAAAAAAGATGTTATATATATAAGAATGACAATCTTGCCATTTGTGACAACATGGATGGACCTAGAAGGTGTTATGCTAGGTGAAATAAGTCAGAGAAAGACAAATGCCATATGATTTCACTTATATGAGGAATCTAAAATACAAAATAAACAGTAAAACAGAAAGAGACTAATAAATACAGAGGACAAATTGGTGTTTGCCAGAGGGGAAGGAGGTGGAAGAAAGACAAATAGGTAAAGGGGATTAAGAGGCACAAACTTCCAGTTATAAAATAAATAAGTCACAAGGATGAAAAGTACACCATAGGGAATATAATCAATAATATTGTAATAACTTTGTACAGTGACAGATGGTAATCAGATTTATCATGGTGATCATTTCATAATGTATATAAATGTCAAATCACTATGTTATGTACCTGAAATTAATATAATATTGTATGTCAACCATACCTCAATTAAACAAAGAGAGAAACAAAAAGGAAAACATGAAAATAAACCAGAGGATTTAAGGAAATCACATCATCAAAGTACATTAAAATGTACGTAAATATCACTGCCACTTTCATAACCCAATACAATCCCAAGCTTTATTTGCTACAGAATTGAGTGTTCTAAAACAAATAGTCTTTATATTATGACAGCAATAAAATGTACTAAAATACCAATAAAAAGCATAAAGTTTGCAAAATAAAATATAATATTTTATTTTAAATTGACCAAGATATTTGTATTTGGTAAGTGAAAGAAAATAGCCTTGCTGTATTATTGACTTTTTCTAAAGCAAACTTGATCATTGCATATCTTTTGGGAACACATCCCATCTTTACAGTATTTATAACAGTGTTTATTTAAAAAAAAAAATGAGTTTGTAAAAATAATTAATGTTTAACATTTAACTTGGAATCTTTCAATTAGCATAATTTAGAATATTTTAACCATAAATATCTATTTTTTATTTTAGAGTAAAATTTCATAACATTTTTAAAATGCAGAATATCAAGTTAACTTTAAATTAGCTATAAATGTGAACATATGGAACTTTTAAGATAAGGAATAAATTTTTTGTTCTAAGTATGACATTTTATGATATTAGGTACATAAAAAAGAATAAGTGATGATACATTCAGCACTCTTAACTTCATACTCCCATCTGGTGGAACAAAAATGTAATCACCTCATTTTAAAATGTGAAAATTAAAGGTGCAAAATATCATATTATAACAAAGCTTAGTAAAAAGTGAATAGATTCAAACCCCCAAACTATACATATTTATGATTCATTCATTTAGTCATTCATTTTGCACTAAGTCACCAAAATACTTATTGAACATTACTACGTGCCCAATCTATGGCAGGCATTGGAATCAGATGGTTAAAAAGTCAGACAACCTCTGACATTGTGGAGCTTACCATCTAATGCAGACGGCATGGGTTGAATAAGTAAATGGAAAGTGGCTACTGAATCATGCGTTGTGGTAAGACTATAAAGGAAGGGGAAGAAAGTATGATGAGAAAGAACAGAAAACAGATTTCTTACATCGGTTTACTCAAAGAAACAAAATTTTTGGAGAATGAAAAAGAAAGTGAGTAAAACAGAAACACATCAAGAAAAAAAAAAGAGTAGGTATGAAAGCCTTGAGTTAGAAAGGAGTGTAGTGTTTTTAAAAAGACCAGAGTGGCTGGCACAGTGTGTGAGAAGCACAGAGGAGCTGAGAGTGCTTACTAGATTTATTTCGCCTCATGAAAATTGTGTAGTTTTTACTTTAAAGACTTTTTAACCTACTTAGTCCCCTTTAACCAAACAAAGCCAGGAGCCATCAAGTAACAAAGTTATTTCTCAAACCATGATCAAAGCCATTTCAAAGGTTTATTTGATCAGTCTCTCTTCAAATCCTTATGCTATCAGCTAAACTGAGTAAATTAATGTGGGCCTAATATATACGTGACCTTCAAGCTCAGAATAACTACAGATTTTTTTTTTAATTGAAAGCTCACTCTAACTCATTATTTGGGGTTAACACTAGTAAATGATCACTTAAACTTCAAAAAAAAAAAAATAAATCCAAAAGCATGCTCTTCCTCCTTAAATGTGAAAGAAATAAATTATACTTCACGGGTGCTTGGTTATTCTCTAAACCTTGTTACTTTAAAAGACACAGATTTTGTTTTTCTTGGGCGCTGAAAATGAAGCATTTTTCTAGATGCCAAGTTAATCCTTGTTGGCAAAATACATACCATGCATAGTGTTTGTGCAATTTGTAATTACAAACTGACACCCACTGACAATACAGAATAGCTTCTACCCCAGCAAGTAGTTACAAATATTGAAGACCATTGTCTGATCCCATAAGGCACATCATTAACTTTCATTATTACTAATGAGAGTTATGGGCATACTTCCAAAGTAAATCACAGGCATTATGTCACATCACTGCTCCTAAAAAGGCTTTATTTTCAGGTTGGATATTTTTGGCCGTGCAGGCATTTGGCTATTTTATTTTTCTCCTTAGAAAAGTCCAGATACACAAAATACCAGCATACATCCTTCATTTCTCATCTTTTTCTTTCCTCTTATATAATTTTAGGAAAAAAAAACATCAAATTCATATAAATATTATATATAAAATTCTGATGTTTTATATATATATATGTGTGTGTGTGTGTGTGTGTGTGTGTATATATATATACATACATATGTGTGTGTGTATTTGCATAATATATCATCCAACATCAATAAGTGAAATGTACATTCCCATATACTCTTTTTGACATATGAATTGATATCATCTGTATCGTATCTGGCAATGTGAATTGGAAGCTTTAAAACATTCCTAACATTTTGTTAAATAATTCTACAATAAGATGTTGTCATAAAAAAAAAAAATCAGAGATGCCTATGTGTCCATGAATTCAAACATCTTGGAGAAGTAAATGAGTTCTCCATAATACATGGAAACCAATCCAATCTTACCTGTAAGTTAAAGGCTGAATGACACAATTAATAAATGGGAATTTAGATAAACAGTTTGTAGGTAGGTAGCTAGGTAAGTGGATAGGTAGGTACGTAGTATAGAAACAGACAATAGATTATATAACATATAGCATATACAAGTGTAATTTATTTATTGTAGATAACATAATAGATAAAACAGACAAAAGTCTGAAGAAAGTGTATCAAAATACTGACAATATCTAAATGAAGGAATTACAGATAATTTTCCTTATTATGTCTCTACACATATATTTATAAGATATTAAATAAGACATTATTTGTTTTTAAATGTATTACAGTATATATTTGCTGTGAACTATGTACTGCAATTTGGTATTCCAAAATCTCTACAACAAATACTAGTTTTATAAACAGTATAATCAGTAAAATAATAATGGTTAAAGTTTTTTTTCACATTTTCTATCATCTTTGACGTAAAAAAAAATTTTAAGTTTATTTATTTTGAGAGACTGAGCTCAAGTGGGAGAGGGGCAGAGAGAGGGAGAGTATCCCAAGCAGGCTCCGCACTGTTAGCACAGAGCCCAACATGGGGCTCAATTGTAGGAACTGTGAAATCATGACCTGATCTGAAATCAAGAGTCAGATACTTAACCAACTGAGCCACCCAGGCACCCCTTTTTCTAATTTTTTAATTTAAATTCCAGGTAGTTAACATAGAGTATAATATTATTTTCACGTATACAATATAGTTATTCAACACTTCCATATGTCACCTGGTGCTCATCACAAGTATGCTCCTTAATCCCCATCACCTATTTGACTAATGCCCACCTTGCCTCTGATAACCATTAGTTTGTTCTCCATAGTTAAGAGTCTGTTTGTCTTTTTTCCCTTTGTTAATTTGTTTTGTTTCTTAAATTCCACATATGAATTAAATCATATGGTATTTGTCTTTCTCTGACTGACTTATTTTGCTTACCATAATACTCTCAAGCTCCATTCACGTCTTTGCAAATGGTAAGATTTCATTCTTTTTTATGGTTGAGTAATATTCCACTGCATACTTACACCATATCTTCTTTATCCATTCAACAATTGATGGACACTCGGGCTGTTTCCATAATTTGGCTAATGCAGATAATGTTTCTATAAACATTGGGGTACATGTGTATCCCTTTGAATTAGTACTTTTGTATTCTTTGTAAATACCTAGTAGTGCAATTGCTAGATCATAGGGTGGTTCTATTTTTAACTTTTTTTAAATCTCCTTAAACTTTTTTATTTATTTATTTATTTATTTTGAGAGAGAGAGAGAGAGAGAGAGAGAGAGTGCATGAGAGGGAAAGAGGCAGAAAGAGATGGAGAGAGTGTCAAGCAAGCTCCATAGTATCAGCACAGAGATCATGACCTGAGCCAAGATCAAGAGTTGGGTGCTCAACCTACTGAGCCACCCAGGCACCCCTACATTCACAGTAATTATTGACAGATATGTATTTACTGCCATTTTATTACTTGTTTTGTGGTTGTTTCTGGAAATTTTCTCTGATCTCTCCTTGTCTTTCTTTCTTTCATGTTTTCCTGATTTTCTTTACTGATATGTTTGGATATCTCTTTATTCTTCACATGCTTATTAGTGGTTTTGGATATATTAATACCATTATGTTTGTATACAATCTCTTCTGCAAATAGCATCTATATTAAGTTGATGGTTGTTCAAGTTTGAAACCATTCTTTTCCCCTCTCTTCCCTACATTTTAGGTATATATTATTATATTTCATCCTTCTTTTGTGAGTTCATTGACTGATTTTAAGAGAAATATTCATTTTTACTGCTTTATGCTGTCAGTTTTAGTCTCCCTTTTCCACTCAAAGAGTCCCCTTTAATATTTCTTGCAGGACTGGTTTATTGGTCACAGACTCATTTAGATTTTGTTTATCTGGGGAACTCTTTATCTCTCCTATTCTGAATGATAGCCTTCCTGGATAGAATATTCTTGGCTACAAATTTTTCCCATTTAGCACTTTGAATATATCATGCCACTCCCTCTGGCTTGAGAAATTTCTGTTGAAAAATCTTCTGCTATCCTTATGGGTTTTCCTTGTAAGTTAAGGATTTCTGTTGTCTTTCTGCTTTTAGATTTTTTTTTGTCACTATATCTTGCAAATTTAATTACAGTATATCTTGGTGTGGGCCTGCTTTTTGTTGCTTTGATGGGAGTTCTATGTGCCTCCTGGATCTGGATGTCTGTTTCTTTCCCCAGGTTAGGGAAGCTTTCAAATAAAAGCCCTAAGTTTCTTTTAATGTTGCATAATTCTTTTTTCTCTCTTTTGTTCAGCTTCATCACTTCATTGCTTTCTATTAATTCATTCTATTAAGTCATTTATTTATTCTTCTGTTTCTTCCAGCCTGCTATTCATTGTATCATGCATATTTCTAATCTTGTTTATTATTGTATTCTTCATCTCTGATTGATTCTTAACATTTTATTTCTATGGTAAAGGTCTCACTGATGTCTTCTATTCTCCAAGCCCAGTGAGTAACCTTGTGGCCACTGCCTTAAATTCTCCATCAGGCATGTTACTTATATCTATCTCATTTAGCTCTCTGGTCATGCCTTTATCTTGTTCTTTAATTTGGGATAATTTCCTCTATCTTCTTTTGTCTGAGTCTTTGCCTTCTTCAGTGTGTTTTAAAAGCCAATTATGTCTCCTGCTCCTGAAAAAAGACTTCTCTTATGAAGAAGACATCCTGTAGTGCCCAGGTCCCGGTGCTTTAAGTAGTATCTCTAGTGAGTGTTGCATTTCCTCTGCTGCTGTGTTCTCGTTGCTCTATCCTTCAGGCCAGTCATCTGCAAAGACACTCCTTGCCTACTATAGGCAATGTTTGGTTTCTGGCCTGAAAATGTCAAGTTTTAACTAGTGTGCTTTGGTCTGCTTGTGAAATAAGATCTGTCACCGCCTCCATGGGATCTGAGGCCCTGCAAAACTCTCTGGTCAGGAGATGTGAGATGCAGTGGGTTAGGCTGGTCTTCTGTGGGAGAGGCTGCCACTCTAGGACTGAGGTGAGTGTGACGGAGAAAGGCAGTTCCATCTGAGTTCAGGGAGGTGGGGCTTACTGTAAGCAAGTTAGGCAGCAAGTGTTCATGCTGTGCTGTTTCTCTTAAGTGGCTCTGTGTTTATGCTGAGAGGCAGGGAAGGGAAATAGCACCAGCCAGCTCCTTTGTTCCTAGAGAGGTCTCTCAGTAAATGCTGCCTCCCAGGGGAATGCTCCACGAAGAACAAATAATGTCCCCACTGTGTGCCCCAGGCATTCTTCAGATTGCTATTTCCATGCTGTCTACACCTAAGTTGTTTGCCTGCCTCCTCTCTAGGAGCACCACAGTGCCCTCCAGGCTCTATCCCAACCAAGCCTGCGGACCTTTAAAACTCCACACTTTAAGCCTCACTTGCTGGTTGCAAGAACTCATGAAATTCACCCCTCCCATTTTCCAAGCCAATGGCTATGGGGAAATGTTCTCCTTGTGTTCCCCTGTGTGCTCTGCTCTCTCTTGTCCTTGTCCACAATCATGGTCTCCTCTCTCCACAGCAACCAGGGTATGTTTCTCCCCTAAACCCCGTCTCTGCACTTCCTACCTTCTTCGATGTTTTCTTCTTCTCTTTTCTCCCTTTTGTTGTGGAGCTCTTTCTGTCAGTCTGCAGGTCAATTTCTGGGGAATTTGGATGATTTGATAGGTATCTAGTTGTATTCATGGGATGAGGCAAGTCTAGGGACCTCCTACTCTGCTACTATCTTCTTCACCACTCCAATAATTGTTAAAGTTTTTAAAACTCAAGGGTTCTAATGCATATATATTTTTTAAAGAATATGTTCTTATACAAGCAAGAATTTCAACCTACTCAAGCTCCTTGCCTGGACTTCTGCTAGCCCCTTCACGTCCACTCTGTTAATTTTTCCCTTAATACTTATTTCTATTCTTTTTCCTGGTTACCCTAGAAATTACAGTATACACAC
Organism: Panthera uncia; assembly: GCF_023721935.1. Classification (NCBI taxonomy): domain Eukaryota; kingdom Metazoa; phylum Chordata; class Mammalia; order Carnivora; family Felidae; genus Panthera; species Panthera uncia. The sequence continues at coordinate 60,873,958 of NW_026057580.1, read as the reverse complement.
TAACCTAACATAATTTAACTTCAACCAAAAGAATGTAAAGATAACAAAATGCTTTAACTCTAATCACTATCCTTCAAATCTATATTACTTTGTCTAATATTTTACCTCTTGTTTTTAACTTTACAAATTAGACATTATTTCAATTTTATAAAATCCGTGATTGTTTACATTCACAAACATATTGATCATTTTCTTTGATAATTCTTTTTGTATCCCTGACTTCACTTCAAGGCTCTTTTTTATTCTACCTGAATTATATTCATTAAAACTTCATTTAGTGATGATTCATTGGTTAGTAAACATTTCTCATTTTTTGTGGTCTGGGACTGTTTTTATTTTGCCTGTGTTTTTGAAAAATAATACTACTGAGTATACAATTCTTAGAAATCTGATATTGTTTCACTAACTTCTGGTTTCCATTGTATCTATTCAGAAGTTAGCCGTCAGTCTAATTTTGTTCCTTTGTAGGTAATCTGTATTCTGTGTCTTGTTGTTTCTTTTTCTGTCTGTCCATAATAGTATAAAGTTTCAATGAAATATGTTTAGGTATGAATTTCTCTTTTGATTTGTTGGATTTCCTTAATCTGAGGATTCATGTCTTTAATATTTGCAATAACTTCTTAGGCAGTACCTCTTTGACTATCACTTTTCTTCTATTCTCTCTAATCTCACCTTCTAGCAGCCTGATTAAATGTATATAATGCTTTCTTCCTCTATCTTCTGTATCTAAAACTTTTCTCTGTCACATCTGTGCTATAATATGAATATTCTGCAGATCTTTTAGTTCACTAATTCTCTTAGCTATGTCCATTCTACTATTAAAGCCACCTAATGTACTTTATATATGTTTTTTATAGTCTTTTTGTTATTGTTCTTCCTTTGATAAGCCATCAATCCCCTTTTTTATTTCTGTTAATATAGTTAATAAGTGTTTTTCTGAATATGATCATTATAATATTCATAGACTTTGAAAGTGTGACTGTAGATTTTTTCTTCTGTCTCTAGTGATACCTGTCTCACCATATATTTAATTGTTATTATTATTATTTATTTTTGTGTGCGTCTCTGATGTGTGTGTAGGTGTGTGTGTGTGCGTGTGTGTGTGTGTGTGTGTTTGTGTGTGTCCATATTACTAGCAGTTATCAAAGGGGGGTGTCTGTCTTTAAAGTCCACTATGGGGCTCCCTGGATAGTGCCAAATTCCATGTATGGGGCAGAGTAAATACGGGTATAGTGTAGGATATCTTGTGTTCTATAGGAAGAAACCCTCAAAAACAAAACAACAACACAACAAAAACCCTTGTTGAGGATATGTCAAAAAGACACAGGAGATAGCTTAGGGCAATGTAGCCTTCAAAAGAACACTAATTGTAGTTTATTATAATTCAGGGAATATATACATTTTTTTTAATTTTTAGAAAACTTTATATATTTTTTTAACGTTTATTTATTTTTGAGACAGAGAGAGACAGAGCATGAACGGGGGAGGGGCAGAGAGAGTGGGAGACACAGAATCGGAAGCAGGCTACAGGCTCTGAGCCATCAGCCCAGAGCCCGACGCGGGGCTCGAACCCACGGACCGCGAGATCGTGACCTAAGCTGAAGTCGGACACTTAACCGACTGAGCCACCCAGGCGCCCCACAAAAAACTTTATTTTTTTAAAGAGAGAGAGAGAGCATGTGCACAAGGGAGGGGCAGAGAGAGAGAGGGAGAGAGAGAATCCCAAACAGTCTCTGTGCTGACATAGGGTTCGATCTCATGAACCGTGAGATCACGACCTGAGCTGAGATCAAGTCAGACACCTAACTGACCGAGCCACTCAGGCACCCATATATATTTTTTTAATGAGCCTATAGTGATGCTCAAAAGAGAGAAAAAAGGATGGGGGACTCATTTATTTGCCTTTATTAGAGGTGACTTTTATACCCATATTTCTGAGAATTGGCAATTGAAGAGGAAAAAATATATAATCCTTTCCTTTTACAAAGAACAGTGATTCACTCCCAATTGATGCAGGAAAATTCAACATTACAGCAGAATATCAGCTAATAAGTATTAAATATCAGCTGATGAATAACAACTCTAATATTGACTCAGCTAGTATCAGTAGAGGATGCTAAAACTAATGGGTACAGAGTTATTTGGAAACAGATATTCAACCAGAGGCAAAGTATTACCCTAGGACAATTTGCTAATGGCAAAGGAAAAAAAAATTATTAAACTTACAGGAAGATCTGGTAGTCACCACCTTAGCCAAGTGATCAACCTTAGCCTCACTTAAAGTGCAACATCCTAATCTCTTGCATCTCCTGATGAGATGCAATAGAAAGTACATAATAGAAACAGCTCTTGCCAAAAAAAAGTTTAAACTTATAAGCATTTAAAACTAACCTTCAGTTACTATAGGCATATGTGAGTATGTGTGTATGTTTATAAAATATATATAGTACACACACATAAATGTATATATGTATGTGTGGGGTGTATGCATGTGTGTGTATAAACTATGCAATATATGATAGAAACCTAGTTAGAGAAAATAATGACTATAAGAGATGATTTAGCATCACCCATGGAAATCTAGGCATGAGATGATATTAAAGAATTATTATTAATTATCTTAGGTGTTATGAAGATAATAGTACCATGGTATGAAAGTATTTTTGGAGGTGTATGCTGAAATATATTTATGGCTAAAGTATCATGAGGTCTGCAGCTTACATTCAAATGGTTCAACAGTGAGATAGAAATGGAAAGGTAGAGACAAGGACATAAGACAGATATAAAGCAAATTTGGCAAATTTTACAGATATAAAGCAAATTTGGAAAAATCTCAATTGTGGGTATATGGATGTTCATTGTACTAGTTTTTTTCATATTTATATGTTTGAATTTTTTTATAACTAAGACATTTTCATAAGTAAAACATTAAAAAATTAAAGTGCATTCCTGCAGAACAGGTTTGTGTTTGCTTTTGTCATGTGCCTGCAGACCAACATAAGACAACTTAAGTATAATTCTGGTTTGGCATTTTTTAGGCCACCAGTGCTAGCAATGTAAATCCCAACCTCAAATGAGTGAGAGATTTTTCCCCTTCACCTCCTTTCTCTCTCTTTCTCTCTCTCATTTACTCACTGAAAGAGTAGCTACTTGGGGGGGTTGAGCTTTATGGAAGACATTTTGCACCGAACCTCGACCTTGTTAAGGCTCAGGCTCTGTCTCTAACCTTCACACATATGGTTCAGTGAAGTCAAAGGGTCGCCAAGGAATGGTAGACCTCCCCGTATGCCAACTTTCTCACTGCTTTTCATCACTGAAGGTTTCTCTTACTTTCTCACAAGATGACTCACACCTTCAAAAAAATGTGTTTGGGGTATGTGTGTTTGTGTCTAATATTCTACAACATCAAGTTCATCATATTACCAGAAATGTAAGTTGGGATTTAAAAAAAAAAAAAACATTTTATAAGAAGCAATTAGCTTAGTGCCTATCTTAAAATGAAGCTTTTGTCGTTTTTGTTGGTTCTTGTCATTACTTTCCTAAGTCTGCTGTGCTATAGTTTTGTTATTTGTTCTCCTTGTTGGAAGAGTTATATTAGAGAAAGGCCAAATATCAATATGGAGAAGTACATCTGGAACCTTATCAATAAACTTAAAAATCAATGTGACTATGATCTCCTTTATCAACATTTATCCTATATTAATGCCTCTTCAAGACAAACTAAAGATTCATGCCCCCCCAATTTGTATGTTTAAGTCCTGCTCCCCAATATGATGATATTTGGATGTATGATATGGGGCCTTGGGAGGTAATTAGGTTCAGATGAGGTCATGAGAATGGGTCATGGAACTAGTGTTCTTATATAAAGAAGAAGAGAGACCAGATCTCTCCCACTCTCCCTTGCGTGTGTGAACACAGTGAGGAGGTAGCTATCTACAAGCCAGGAATAGAGTTCATACCAGGAACTAAATCTGCCAGAACTTTGATCTTGGCCTTTCCAGCCTCCAGAACTGTAAAAAATAAATGTCTGTTGTTTAAGTCACATAGTCTGTGGCATTTTGTCACGGCAGCCTTAGCTAATACAAAACACGTTTCTGAACACAGCCAAAGTCCTTTTCTTCCATGATGGCTTTCTTAACTATCACTGACTCCTATGTATCCCTATCACAGTTCTTGTCTTCACTATACCCCTTGATGAATTCAAGTTCATGGGGAGGTTAAAAGCATATACTGTAGTCAGATTTCCTAGGTTTTGACTCTCTCTCAGCAATATACCATTGGCCCTTATGACTTTGCAGATGTTTCTTAAGCTTTCTGTGTCTGTCTTTTCAGTTGCAAACTAGAAATATCAGTAGCCCCACTTTGTATGACTCTTCCGATTAGTTAATGAGATGACCCATGGAAGATGTTTAGCACATAGCACATAGCATGTAGTAAGTTCTAAGTATATTATTATTCAATACCTATTTTTGTTAGTTATTTCTGTAAAATCCATGTTTCATTCCTCCATGCAAAGCGAAAGGTCTTTGTAAATAAACATGACACTGCTACAGCTCCACCTCTTCATGGGACTAGCATGTTGCTGAGCATACTTTTAATCAGGTTAATTCATATTTATATTCAGATAACAGCTAAAGAATATCACCACCATATTAAAACTTTTCTTTCCCTAATAACTATAATACTGAACCTGAATCTTTGTCTTTCAGTGGAAACGATATTATATTTTCAAAATTGATAAAATATACTTTTAGAACCACCTTAATTTAGAGAACAAGTTCTCTAATGATAGGTTCCATAATCCATAATATATCAGAGAAGTATTGATGGATTATCTGGAATCCTCTAAATCACATACTAAGAAAATGAAAATTTTATGGATGTGTCTCCCCCTACCTCTTTTCCCCACTCATTCTCTCTGGAGGGAGGGAGGGAGGGAGGGAGGGAGGGAGGGAGGGAGGGAGGGAAGGAAGGAAGGAAGGAAGGAAGGAAAGAAAAGAAGTAAGTAGTTAGTTCTATGGAGGAACATGACTTGCCTGGAGAAACCCAGCTAATCAACTGAGCAGTCTCTAAGAAGATTTCCTTGACTTTAATTGTTCAATTACAAAACAGAATAGATTGATAAGTTTGCCAAGAAAATCAAATACGGTGTTACCATAATAGGCTAAATGGGGATTTCATAAATTCAGCTTCTTACAGATGTGCTTCAAAACACCACCATTTTCTCAAGAAAAAAAAAAAAAAAGAAAAAATCAGTGTTCTCTTTTGGGAGGGAAACAAAATTGCCAAGTGGACTTTACTTGTGTTTTAAATGAATGGGTTTCCACAATAGAATAATCAGCTGGCCTGCCGGCATTTCTTTGGCTCTTCTTGGAGAATTCCCGTGGAACATAAAGTGCCCCACTTCCACTTTTCATGGCTCTCTAGTGACAGTCACTTAATGGAAAATAGTGTTTGTCTAGGATGACAGCCATGGTGATTTTTACTCCTGAAATAAAAGCTAATGTATCACCTCCTTATGCAAAAAATGTGCACTTTTCCCTGAGTATTTATGCATTTTGGCAAAATCTGGAACCACAGGTGAATGGGGGGTATAAGTAGGTTTGTGTTCAAAAATTAAATATAATGGCCATAGTGTTCAAAGAGCAACAGTATTAGATTTCTAAATACAGATGTTCAACTCTACCATTATTTTAGATAAAACTATTTTAAGCAGAATTGAATTTATTTTTCTAAAAGTAATCACCTCTTGAGATACTGTTCAGCTTCTCTTTCCTGTAGCTTGACAGATCTTCCTGTAACTCTCAGCATTATAAAGGCCACTGAAATAATTGTATTTAAATATTTTCTATAAAGGGGCGCCTGGGTGGCTCAGTCGGTTGAGCGGCCGACTTCAGCTCAGGTCACGATCTCGCGGTCCGTGAGTTCGAGCCCCGCGTCGGGCTCTGGGCTGATGGCTCAGAGCCTGGAGCCTGCTTCCGATTCTGTGTCTCCCTCTCTCTTTGCCCCTCCCCCATTCATGCTCTGTCTCTCTCTGTCTCAAAAATAAATAAAACTTTAAAAAAATAAAATAAAATAAAAAATAAATAAATATTTTCTACAAATATAAATTCATTCCATGTAGAAGAGAAAAGGTAAGACCACCTATTATTAGGAATGCAATATCAAGAAAATCATTTTTAAAATTAAGCAGAAGCATAACACAACAAATCAAAAAACAACAAAAAAAAACTGTATTCATATACCTAAACAAAAGAATTTAGACACTATTTGATCTGAACACTTTATTTTAGATGAGAAGACAAGCCCAGAAAAGAAAAAGTAACTTCTAAATCATATACAGAAAACCTAAATTAGAACTTAGGTTTCCCAAAAACAAATAGAGACATACATCCATCAATAAATATAATAACTGGAGCAAGCCCCCAAAGTGAAAATGACTTCAACAACCTCTCAGATTAATCTCACACCACATTTACCTCTACCACTTGTGACATGTTCATACCATAACAGGTATGTTCATACTTTGACATGTTCATACTTTGACATGTTCATACCGTAACAGGTACAGTTTTCTACTATTGATCAAGATATTCTCACAGAATGCAATCAAAGCTTTTCTAAAAGTCACAATCCATGACCTCTTTCATATCCTCTACCCACACTGCCTGTCAAGAGATTGCATTAATCTGAGGGTCATAGACTATGGAAGTTATACTTCTGTTGGAGAGGACTTTTAAGCTTTTCATAAGCACTCTTTACATTCTTCGATAACAGTTAAGCAAGTCAGAATAATTTGGCTAAATACAGGGCAGGAGATTATTTAGAAGAAAATTATAAGACATTATAAAAATATTACTAGAAGCACTAGTGATTTTAAGGATTGTGTCTATTTAGAGCTTCCTTACATTCAGTTTTCAAATACAGTCTAAATAAAAAGAAGGGCAAAGATGAAAACCTATATCTTTATAGTTGATATCGGTTTATCAAATATCAAAAGAATTAGAGTTTGCATTTTTTAACCTCAGGCAGATTAGAGTGGTTGTACATTTCTTGATAGTTAAAATATGATACAGATTTTCCTTCTAATGGGTAGAGTTTTTTTCCTACTGACTAATGAAATGATAGAATAACACTTATTTGGTTTTAATGTGTCATTTCCTATGTAACCCTGAAAAAACACTCTCTATAATTTTACTATTTCCCTGCCAAAAACAAGCTCCATTAAACTGTATATTTTTATCTTTTTTATTTAATTCTGTATCCCAGCACCTAAAGCACTATATAGTATAATTATCATGTAGTATTAAAAAATATTTGCTGAGTAAACAAATGAATGATACAAACAATGCAGGGGCTATTATGTGTAAGCCACATAATATTGTTCTTATACATAAGTCATATGATGTCTGCTACTATGTGTAAGTCATGTTGTACATTTTTAGCAATTTGTTTTACATGTTGATAATCTATATATGTCTTATAAGACGGCTGTCAAAGTTCTTTGTCAAAAGATTGTAAAACAACAGTGTTCCCATCAAGTGAAAAACGACAATTCCCATACATACACATCATCTCATTTTATCTTTACAAAAATTCTATGGTTGTTAGGATTGATATTACCACCTCTAGTTTACAAATAAAGAACCGAGGCTCTAGAGGAGGGGAGATGTCTGCACATTTGTAAGGTGGTCAGAAGCAGATTAAGTCCTAGAATGGTAGTGGCTTTGACCTTTGAGACCAGTATTCATTTCCATGAAACACTGGCTCTGATTTACCACTATCAAATCATGGAAATAGATTTCATGGAATGGATTTTTGAGGCCCACTTTTAGATTCAATAAAAAATATATATACATAAGCAAGAAGCCAACAGATCACTGAGACACTGAGATTCTTTCCCAGTCTGGTCTTCCTCACCCACCAAAGAGTTGGTCAAGGGGGCTCCAATGCTATCTTCTGGGCACACTACCTCATGATGGTTCCTGGCTTACATGCCTTGGTGACTTCCTCTCATCTATAGCTCAGAGTGATCACCCTTTAATTTGATAGGTTTTCCATAATCTTCTTACTTACCCACCACTTCACCAATTTCCATTCCCATTATGCTACTCTGATAGTAATCCCATGGACACCCTACAGGGAAGTGAGCCTCAAAAACACTCAGTCACTACTGACCCAGAAACTTCTATCTCCCATACCCACTCAAACCAAAAATTTCCCTTGGTTACATCACTTGTCCTTCCACTTCCAGGCTGTTTTCATTTTTTCCTGAATTTTACCTGTTAAAGGTTTTGGGAAGAAGACTAGAAATGCTAGAGCATGGTTTTCCACAGGCAACATCTTTCCCAGAGAAAACCTTGACACAAGATTAAGACCTACCAAAATTCATCAATTGCATTACTAAAAGGTTGATACATTGAATTTCATGTAATCATAACACAACATAGCTAGAAATCACTTAACTAGAAATCTATGGATTTCATATCACAATGCTTTATACACATATCACCAGCCCTGTCACCACCAAAAGTAAAGCTATTTTACTAAATACAAAATAGCATAACCATGCCTGCTAATTACATTTTCTACCAACCAGAAAAATGGCAGCACACGCTGAAAATATAAAGCTCCTTTGGATCACATATCATAGTTCAAAAGAACTATAGCTTTTCTTTGCCTATTATGCATAAATGTAGCTGTAATTGTGTTATGTTTCTAAAACAAATATTCATATTAAAGACTTTCATTTTATATTCATGTTTTATCATCTAAGTATATTTCAATATAATTGCCCTTATCCCTATAAAACCTCCCTGACTGTTATAATCAAATCTACTAATATTTATGGGGCAAATCCTTCTCTAAATTCCACAAGAATTACTTTTCGGAATTAATTACTGAAACAAAATGACTAACATACAAGGTTATCACCATATTTCATATAAATATCACACAGCAAGTTCCCCCAAAGATGTCACAAGTGTATTTTGCACCTAATAACTTAGGAGTTTTTAAAGTGATACAAAGTTCCCATAAAAGAAAAAGATATATGTTTGGAAGGTTAAAGAAAAATTGCTAATCATTCATATTAGTTTATTATGCCTAAAAAATAACCAAGTATAATGCAATGCAAAAAGAACACTATAGTGGGCTGAGATCACGAGTCTTGCATTATATCCCTACTCAGCCACTAACTAGCTGCTTGATCTTGGGAAACTCATTTACCCTCTAAGGGACTTGAAAGCTCTCCTCTATAAAATGAAGAAACAAAATTAGCTCATTGCTAAGGTACCGTCAAAATATATGATTGTAAAACTATAACTAGTTTACATAGTTGGAAGTAAGAATTTAGAATACAGATATTTACACCTATTCTCTTTTTGCTGAAGCAAATGATCTGTGTTTAATCAAGGTTGTTGTCATCACACTATGTAAAGTCAAGGTTCTTTGATGCTATTTAGTTTTCCTGATAGGAGAAATGTGTTTCAATTGAATTACGACATGCTTCTGTAGCCTGATTCCTGCAACACAGCAGCAGTCTGCTGTCTGTCAGCTATGCCAATAAAAGTGATAAATGTTTCCAGTGATTAAGTTATTTGTCAATAATAGAAGAAGCATTCTGAGCTCCTAAATTCTGCACCTATAATTTCATACTTGTCTAAAAATGTAAAATCTATTTAAGGATTGAAATATAACAGAAACAATTCAGGGAAAAACAGTATATTTTCTAGGTTAAAGAAATATACTTTGCTGCAAACTTCTCTGCCATCTGAGAAAAATCCTGATAACCCACTAATTAAGAATAATAATAATAACAATAAATGAGGTTTTTACTACCTCTTTAAGACAACAGCTTGAATGTCATCTTAACATTATCTAACCAGACATCATTTCCTCATATCAAAGATATAAATACAAACTTAACTGTATATAAATATATATTATATTCTATACATATAAACTTTTAATGTCATACAGTCTAAGAATCAATTAGAAAACTTTCAAAATAGAATGTTTTTAAAATTATTTTAAAAATCTGATAGGATTCCCCAGGAAATCTTTTCAGAAAATGCAATGGAGGATAATATGCTAAAGTAGTAATATTCAGGCTGTAGTAGGTCTTTGGGGAAATATTCAATGCTCTCATCAGCTTTCATTGAAAAACTAAACAAACCACAGGCAGCAGGACAGTTTTCCCTCTGGAAGTGGATGGTTATAGATGTATTAAGGAATATAACATATGCTATTAAATATGGGTGGTGAATAATTCATATGTGCTATCAAAAGAGCCAAGCAACTGGGACTTAATATCTGCTCTGCTGAAAATTCTCATTTGGTTCTTTGTTGTCTTTTGCAATCAGTAGACTCACAGAATATCTGGTGTAAATGAAAATAAGGTTGACTGCAAAGTTATAAGAAAATAAACAAATTAAACTCAGGTTATAAGCCAATGCTGATACCTTTCCCTTTACTTGAAAGAATCTAAAAAATACTCTACATAGCTGCCCAGTATTTCTCATTGTAATCTAAGTCATGTGTTGGCAAAATGTTCATGTTAATTTCCTATTTTAAATAACTCTTTGGTTGAGGAAGTAAACCAACAAAAGTTGATACAGAGCAAGCATTCTTTTAATAAAAGAAACACAGAAATTATGTTAGTTAGGGTGACATTTTTAAAGGTGATTATTTAAAGGTGATTGCTATTCTGCTTAAAAGACATACCCGGAGAAGCAAAAATATAGTTCAAGAAAGCCTCTACACTGACAGACTCAAGAGGGGGAGAAGCAGCATTTCTGTGCCCACTACTAATTGTACTACAGAAGATCTGAAAGAAATAGAAGTTGCTTATTTAATAAATATTCTTTGATAGTAAAAGTTACTGTAAGTTATGACATTGCCCCTTGCCCAGCACAGCCTTTGTCACAATGAAACCCTAAGGAGGACAGGTCTCAAAAAGTAGAATGTCATAAAAAATTGAATGCCCACTATGAATTCTGCCATTTTAAGGTCTATTAAAAAAGAAAGAAATTTCAAAAGGATGATCACGGCTTTTGAAAGATAGGTAATAAAGGGCATAACACTGCTATGATACATTTGTAAACCTATTTTCATTCAAACATCTTTGTATCACACAGATAACCTATTAAAAATTACACATTGGATAAAAATAAGTGCTTATTAAAACTACCAAGTACAAAATTATTCTTGGTTTTACATTGTACAATTTGTTAAAATATCAAGCAAAGACATCCTCAGATGGACACTGGAAAAGCTTTATACAAGTTGTAGATAATGAAGATGATTTTAAAGTCCTCCTTTCCCATCATTTATCATGTCCACTTGGTCCCTAAATCATATTGTGTCAACCACCTGTTGATCACTTCTCCATTCCTACTCCTCCTGCCTTAGACCAGACCTCTCATCTCTTATCAACGTTACTAATAGTCTCTTAACATGTCTCTCACTTTGCTTCTACATTTCAAATCTACCTAAACTCCCCAGCCCCACACCCCTAACACACATCTCACATTCTCATTACTTCCAGAATAATTTTCCTAGAATACAAATCTGATGTCATTCCTTTGCCGAAAACCCTTCAAAGATTTTCTATAACTTTCATGCCGTCATTCACAGCCCTTAGTTTAAATCATAAAGCCTTTCCTGATCTCATTCCTGATTATCTCCATAACCTCATCTTCAGCTCTGGCCTCAAATACCTTTTTTTCTAGGAAAACTGAATTACTTAATATACCTTGACAATGCAGAGCTGTGTGCCACCCAGTCTTTGCTCACAATGACTTCTCTGGATGAAAATGCCTTTCCCATTTGTGGTACTCACACTGATACATCCTTTAATGTCGAGCTGGTATCACCTACTTTGGAAAGCTGAACTGCCCGATCTATTGTGGATGTCCATCTTTTGTACTCCATTTAATCAGGGCATCGTATTTTAATCCAAGACGTATCTCTGACAATTCCTACCTTGCCTGTTGATAAAGTTGGGAAATCCATTGAGAAGAGGGAGAATGATTCATTTCATTTTTCCAGTGCTGAGCATAGGCCTGACATTAGTAGGTGCTCAATAAATACTTGTTACATGAATAAATCTAAGAGAAAAAATTTACTGAGGGGAATAAAAATAATAGTACTTTGGCTACACTGATGTACATAATAACCAGTGGCATATGTTTGTACTCACTCATAAAATCCAAAATCAAGTACTTCTACATGGCAAAATGCTTTAGAAACGGTTTTAGGTTAATTTCTGTTACTTGTAATTGAAAGAAATAAAATAAATAAAATTGTATTTACATGCAAATATTATGTATTTAATAGTCTAGAATTGGGGTGCCTGTGTGGCTCAGTCAGTTGAGATTCTGACTCCTGATTTCAGCTCAGGTCATGATCCCAGAGTCATGGGATCATTCAGGGATTGAGTCCTGCATCTGTTCCAAGCTCAGCATGGAGCCTGTTTAATATTATCTCTCTCTCCCTCTACCCCTCTTCCCTACTCGTGTTCTTTCTCTCTCTCTCTCTCTCTCAAAAAAAAAAAAAAAAGTTCAGAATTGCCTTTTCGATTGGTACAATAAGTACAAACTTTAACTGAATAGCAAATAATTTGTAAATAAATTATAACAAAGCACTGTTTTATAAATAATGTCTTCTTAGAAGTAATGCCTTCTAAAGTTAAGTTTTACCAATCACTAGAGATGTATTTTGTTATCTCCAAGGATACACCCCAAGTTTCCACATGTGGGATGAGAACTAATTAACTGTTAATTGACAATTATGACTCTAATGACAGCAAAATATGAAGAGTCCTTTGAGATTTGCTCAGAGTGTACTGGGTAAAATAGCATTCTGCATTGATTCCAAATACCAAAAACAGCGTAAATATTATTTTTCCTAAAGACAAGGTTTCAAAAATTATGGTATTAGCTTCTAATCCCAAATTTTAAAAAAGTCCCTGAAAAATACAAGGACAATATATTTCCTCAGTTACATTAAAGAAAATTAATGTGTCACAAGTTTAATTTTCAATTACATGAGCTTTAGAGTAAAATAAATTAGGCACCAAGTTATTTTGACATCAAAATCATCCTTGTGTATAAAAATAAGCTTGTCTTCTGATTCCCAAAATATATTTTCATACAGAATCATTTTATGTTTCACTGTATAATTCCCATTTGTCAACACACTATTCATGGACTATTTTCCTTATATTACATACTCTATTCTCATGGAGGCTTTTTACTACTTTCAGGTTCTCAATAATTAATTCCATATTTCTTTACTAGTATCTGTAATTACAGAATACTTCTAACATTTTTGAATAGGCTAATATTCCCAAGATTAACAAAATGAGTGAGGGAAAGTCAGAAGTAGGCACCACTGATCAGAGTACTTCCCCTGAATCCCAGTTGTTTTAACCGTCTCTTTATAACAAAGTAAAAAAATAAATGAATAAAGTGCTATCTTAAACAGCAGGCACAAAAATTCTATTAGGGTTGAAACTTTCTTTGTGTGGAAAAAATGTCCTACCATGCTTTAGACAATAATACTTTCACAGAGATGGAGGCCAAAAGTAACAAAGCAATAGTGGAACTAGAAAAATAAGATGTCCTTTATAGTATGAAAATGGTATTTGGTTTCCTTCTGGCAAAAGAGAAAGAGAACATTTGATAGGATGATGAGAGGGAGAGGAAAGGGGAGTGGGTGAAATGCTACGAAATCGGGGCTAAATAAAATTCCTGAGAGATATATTAATAGTTAGGTCGACTGAAGCTCCAATTTAAAGTCATCTGCATTGATGTGATATAACCTACCTCTCAACCTTACTCTCCTAAAATTATCAGCAAAGTTTACTGCTCTTAAGAATAATTGGTTTAACTAGTTGTTTTGTGGATGTTGACAGAAGGTTGGCTTCTCCTGTGAGGTGATGTTTCCTAGAACAACTTCCTCAGAATAAGCAGAAATCCTTCTGGCGGGATAACTTTAAGCACACAACCTTTCCCTACCACATTCCTTTCTGAATTTGCAGAAATCATGGGAGGGAAGGGGATTAGACTTGCCTAGAGCTTGTAGGGGAGGCTAAAACTAATGTGTTTTGCATTTTCTGCTGATATCTGTGCCACTTTACAAATTTATGAGACATGGTAAATCCTACCATTCTCCCTATTGAAAATAGTATAATTTTGCCTTTCAAAACTGGAATATTTTCCAGTACAACAGTTCAGAATATACAATTAAAGGTGCTACCCAAATAAAACAACCAAAAACAATCAAGAGAAATTCTACATGAAAAATGTTTTCATTTCATTCACTTTCAATCACAAAGTAAAGCATTTTCAGTGTCCAAAGGTAAAGGTTAAAAATACATCTAAGTGGTGACATGTGACATTCAGCATCTGCAAATACCAATAACAGAACCCATTGTGTTAAATAGATAACTCACATATTCATGTTAATAACCTACTTATTGTTCTAACAGGTAAGAAAAGAGTTAAAGTTAGCCAAAGTAAAATTGTCAACAATAATAATCTCATCAGTGAAAGGCTTTAGAAAACTAGAAAATACAAGCATTAATTTTTTCAACTAACTTTTAAAAATCTGTTAAAAATAAAGTCACACAGGGCACCTGGGTGGTTCAGTTGGTTAAGTGTCTGACTCTTGATTTAGGCTCAGGTCATGATCATGAACTGAGGTGGAGCCCCACGTCAAGTTCTGCACTGACAATGCAGAGCCTGCTTGGGATTCTCTCTCTCTCTCTGTCTCTCTCTCTGTCCCTTTTCCAGGCACACCTTTGCTCTCTCTCTCAAAATTAATAAATAAATATTTAAAAAGAGAAAAAGAAAGCCACAGGCCCAAGGTAGAGTCACTTGCCCCAAGGACAGCAAACCAAGACTTGATTGCAGTTTGAACCTCTCCAGGAGTGGAATTTTAAGACCAATCAAGCTGGAATTTTCTGGGCAGTAACAATGAGGTAATCTGTCACACAGATTCTCTCTATTCTCTATAGGAAGGTGAGGAAATCCACTAAGGGAAAGTGATCTTGCCTAAAACAATCCTTTCTTTTCTTGTGCTAATAACATCTTCCCCCCACTCTCCTTGCCATAAAAACCTTCCACTTTTGTATGACTCCCCAAAGCTCCCCTCAGCCTGCACAGGATGCTATGCTGCCCAATTCAAGAATCGCTTAATAAAGCCAATTAGATCTTCAAACTTACTCCGCTGAATTTTATTTTTTTAACAAATCAAACCATTGTCTGGTAGACTTCAAACTTTTTATTCTTCTAATCTTCATGCAGGCCTCTGCACAAACATGCATGGTAAACAGCCATAATGATAAATGTGTTGGCTGATTTTTCAACTATGCCAATCATATCAATCTTAAAATTCAAGGACAAAATTCTCCCTCACTGAGAAGGTAACACTTACACAATATAACAGCACCTTTGAAACAGATATTCTCATGATCACTGCTAATAAAGTTAGGATAAGTGGTACAGGCTGCTAGGAAACAAAGGTTACAGGAAAAAAATACAGTGAAAGAAATGAGATTAGTGACCACTGCAATACAAATGAGAGTTTGGATCTATCTAGACATTTTCTGTCTAATTTGTATAACTAAGACCAATTTTTTTAAAACCGAAATACAATGAGGACAAGTTACTGTCAGCTTTTTGTTCATGATTACACACTCTTTGTGTTTGTGTTTGTGCATTTGTTATTCACATGCCTGTTGTGTCTCATTTTTTTCCTAAAATGAAAACGTTTGCTGATTTTGTAGCTACGAACAGCATAATCTATTTCAATAAAAATGTCCCTATATGTTTCAAATTGAAAGTACACTGCTACAAGTAACATACCAAAGGCTAACTACAACCAAACTATAAAAAAAAAAAAAAAATGGTGGAATGAGGGAGAATGTACGTTACATTCATTAACATTAGATCCATGCTTCAATTTTTAACATTAAATATGCTTCAATTTTAAAGCGAATGTTATAAAAACATAAATAAAATGTATTTCATTCCTTTGTATACAACACATTTTTTAAAACCTCAAAATTCCATTTTCTTAAAACTATTTTTAAATCACTCATCTAGTCATTATTAATTGTGATTTGTTTATAGAACATTCTGAACGAAGTAAGCATTCCCTCTAATACATAGGGTACCTTGATGTAACAACAGAGTGTCATGTAGGTATCTTAGATATCCTCTCATAATTAAATTCTGGTGATGTAATCTGATTTCTGAAGTACCTAATAATTTTCAAGGATTCAAAAAAAAAAAAAAAAAACCCCGCTAGTGAAAATTGGGGGTTTAAGAGCTATATTTATTAACTTTCCTAATTTTCAATGAACTTATATTAATCACAAAATTCATTCTTATTATACATCCCCATTTAAAAATGTACTTTTTAGTAAAGAGAGTTCATAGTCCATAATCTGCCTAAACTTTGTGATTAAAAAAAAAATCAAAGATACTTTCTCAGCTGTCTCAGTCTAAGTTTCAAGCAGTGGCTGGCAGAAATAGTAGTTATTTAATTTTAAAGACATTCATATTTTTAAAAGCTACCTGTAGTGCTATTTCTAGGAATGGCAAGCATGATACACTGATAGATTCCACAGCTGTTAAAATGAAATTGACAATATAAAATGTAAATTATGGTCTAAACTGGTGAAGAGAGGAATCAATTAGTACTTAATCTATTTGAAGTTCTTTCTAAAAGTCCCTAAGAATGAAAGACACCTTCCTCCTGTTGCTCATTTAATATTGGCATTTCTATGTGGCAGATGGTGACCTTATCCCTGTGCTTCAGTTAAAAAGATTTTTACTAAGGCTAAATAAGTGTGAACAGTGCTAATTTCTTGCAGCAGGCAGATGCAAATAAACCTCTAGAATGAGTGTAAGTGCCCTGCCTCACCATATGGTTAAGGTCCACAGCCTGCCAATAGAATGGACTGAAAAGTAGCCAACATGTTTGAATTCTGCCCCAAGCCCCATGTTTCATCATTAACCACCCAATCAAAGAACAGCTACAGAAGAAAAGAGATTATAATGAGTGAGAAACATAATCTGTTGAATTTTTTGGTGGGCTAAGCTATGAAAAAAAGGCTGGTTATGAGTAAATTCTGAAATATGAAACATTTGCCTTTCATTCCCCCTCACTATACTTGTGATACTCTTGCCACTTTTCTCCCTAATACAGACCTACTATCCCCTTCTATCAACCCAGAGCCCAAAGATGACTGATACTTAATCATTGCTCTGGGCATACCACCCTAAACAGTTCCCTTCAGTATATGTTCCTAGCTCTCAAGGTGTGTCTCAAGATTAAAAGCTGTATGCAACGCCTTCAGAGAACATATAATTTCACAGACTCCTGGTCTTAACTTATTTTATAAAGTTTCTTATACACAAACAGAAACTAGGTAGAATCCTTGTCATTTTAGTCCACAGGGAGTTTAAAAATTTACAAAATAACACTTAAAAACCTTTTCAACAAATACATTTGAGCTAACTACAGTTTGAAGTTCTTCTGTGATAGATTGCTTGATATTTGATTGTGAGGTAACTTCTTCTAGGTTGGCTCTCCTACTGTACCTTGCATGATTATCTAAGATGCTGCCATTTTGTCTTCCTATAACTACTGTAAAACTTATTCTTGGATCCTTGGCTTGACATCGCTTCATTTGAATATGATGTGAATGAGATAGTATATGTTTAACATCTGGTCATCTCAGTAGTAACCACATAAGGCAGAATGATTTTTTTATATAGATCATTAACATGAACATTAAAAAATGAAACATTCTCATGAGGAACTCGAGGAGTATTAAAGAGTCACTGCTCTAAAATTCCACCTTTACTTTCCCCTACCAAAAGTAGAATTACTACATAGGTAAGATTCAGTGAATTCTTTATATTCTAAGCTCTTTATATGTCTTATCTGCGATTCCTCCAACAATCCTAAAAGATAGATATCATACTCACTCACATTTTATGAATTAAAAAATGAAGATCATACAATCAAGATACAAACCGAATCTTAATGGACTCCAGGGCCTTTTCTCTTAATTACAGTATACACTATCCACCAACTTGTTTCAGCTAGTTGTCTAGTTGTAAAGTTCTTAACAGTTAACGACCCTTAAAGAGTTGACTATCTCTCCTGAGAATATTTGCATTTTCCACTTCTTATCCTGCCAAAATGAATAAAAATAAAAGTAAAAATAACAGAAGATTGATGCAAAGAGGAACAGATAATTCTGTAACTGTGGGATATTTCAAATAGAAGATGGATGAAGACAAAATAACTATATCAATTGCTATTTATTATCTAATAGTTTAATCTCAACTAGAGGACCCATATGGCTGAATCCATTAACAGTTATGTTCTAAATTAATTGTACTGTGTTTTCTGGGGGTTAGTTGTATATTTTCGTGAATGAAAGAAAAAAGATGGCATAACCCTCTTAATATTTGTCAATGTCCTATAACAAAGAAAATTAAAATGTTTCATCTTATGACATGCTTGTATCCATTTTGTCCTTCCACAAAATTTTCTAGATGAAGCAGATCAAATGTGGCATTTTCCTCACTCTTTTCTATATATTTCCCTCTGCAACTAAAACTATCTATCTTTCATTTGCTCCTGTAACAATCAACTACTCTTCTACTCTTAATCTGTTCAGATTATAAAATTTTAGTCTATTTGTATAGGTACTAATGATTTTCATTCCCTTCTTTTTCTTATGTTCTTCTCATCCACATAAATATTACTTTTTTTTTAATTTAAATTCCAAGGCTATATAAATTTTATCTCGTTAAGGTAATTTATATCCAGCAAAAAGTGCCATATATCAACAGAAGATTATTGAATACTTTATGCAACTCTTTGCTTTCTTTTGCTTATGGGAAAAGTGAAGAATTGTAGTATACCCTAAACTCTTCAAAAAAAATGCAACACAAAATCTAATGGAAACAAAACAAACCAACCAAAAACAAAAAGAAAAATCATCATTAAAGAGAAAAACATTAAAGTGATAAAATAGCTATTTACAATTTGTATTTAAAAAAAAAGTTTTAGGGGCACCTGGGTGGCTCAGTCAGTTAAATGTCCAACTTCAGCTCAGGTCATGGTCTCATGGCTCCTCAGTTCGAGCCCTGCATTGGGCTCTGTGCTGACAGCTCAGAGCCTGGAGCCTGCTTCAGATTCTGTGTCTCCCCCTCTCACTGCCCCTTCCCCACTTGTTCTCTCTCTATCTCTTTCTCTCTCTCTCTTTCTCAAAAATAAATAAAAACATTTAAAAAAAATTTTAACATGTTTATTTTTGAGAGAGAGAGACACAGAGAGAGAGACAGAGAGCCAGCAGGGGTGAGGCAGAGAGAGAGACACACACAGAATCTGAAGCAGGCTCCAGGCTCTGAGCTATCAGCACAGATCCCAATGCAGGGCTTGAACCCACAAACAGTGAACTCGTGACCTGAGCCAAAATCAGACACTTAACCAACTGAGCCACCCAGGCGCCCCTACAATTCATACATTTTTAACATCTGATCCAACTTTTAAACTGATTAAAGTTTAAAGCCTACTATACAAAATTTATCTTAGCCAAAATAATCACTTTTAACTATATTCTCTATAACACATTTCACATGTAATTTTCATATATCACTTTGATGGACTCTGAGAAATACAGTATTTGTGATGTTAAAAAAAAAAAAATTCAGTTATGCATTTGACCACTAAGTTGACTTTTCTAAATTCATTAGACACAGAGGATGACAGAATTCTAGTCAGTGAAGGGAAGCATCAGATCTCTAGGGCACAATACACCTTTCCTAAATGTGTGTCAGTTTCTAACACATATTAGCCTTTAGATGTGTTATCAGTCATCAGAGAGAGTCAGGCAAAGCAGATAAGAATTTCTTTCAAGAATTCTTTTTCTAAGGCCTCAAGGGAAGTCTCCTATAATTGATCAACACAAGTGTTACACCTTCTGGTTATCTAGGAAGCACAAATGATCCATGTAATGAAGCATTCAAGTGTTTGCTTGCATGGGACTACTGGAAGAAGAAAAATATGTCTGCTATAAGAGCAGAAATCACTGATGTAAGATTTACATTTTAGATTTCCTAAAAATTTATAATTGTAGATCTTGTGATAGAGCATTACGTGAGCTTTCTTTCCTTCTTTTTTTTTAATGTTAGGTTTCTTTCAACTAATGTCTATCATATATAATCAAATACGTTACCTACAAAATTACCTAATATCCAATGTGCACAGTGCAATTTGGGTAAGGGAAGAACAAAGTGAAGAAAATATGTCACTCTTCTATTTTTCTCTTGTGGCATCTTAATTTATTTCACTGACTTAGATATAACAGTGGTACATGTAACAGCTTAATAAGAATATGAAATAGAGGGTAAGGGTCTCTAGAATATGATTATCATAGAAATAAGATTTCTTAGAGGCATAATGCTTTCATAATATATTATTAGAAAAATACACAGCAAAAATACAAAGCACAATATTTAAGTCCGAACTTCTCATAATAAGGCAAACATTTTAATTGACCAAATAAATCTTCAGGACATTTATTATATTAAAAATGAATAAGACTGACATTAGATTAAGAAATAATGCTAAAGGTTTTCCCATATTCTGGCTTTCTTGGCCCTCTTTAAATAAGCATAACATGTAATACTTTGTGTGACTTCAGAAATAATTCCCTTGCCATTTTAAACCTTCAATCCAAATGATTAGGACATTTCCTTTCTAAAGGTAAATAAATCTTAAAGTCTTAATCTCAAGCTTTTTTTATTTGATTAGATTATTTTAAGTGACCAGACCAATAGTAACATTTGATTTAGTTCCAAATGACCGAAGCTCTTCTAGTGAGTTCTGCTGCTTCTTCATTACCCCGTCACCCAAACCCACTGTCCACCACTTCTCTGAAAGCACCCACACAGGATTCATTAGTAGGATAATGTGAGGGAGAGGAGGCATTCAGATAAAAAGAACTGGGCAACAAGGCTTGTTTGCATTTTTGAGTTAACAGGGAGAGTATGTCCTGTTCAATATCCCTACACAATTTCATATGAGTTTAATTTGTGATATGTAAAACAAGGCAAAAGGAGAGAAACTAACATCTGCTACTCACTTTTTGTGTTTTCCATTTAGTGATCAATCATCATATCTACTCCTCAAAGCTATGAACATAAGTGTTTTACTTTATGACAAAGCAGATAAATAAAATGTGCTACAAACCTAAGGGCATCCAGTATGTTGAAAATATGGGCAAAACCAGACCCATGACTAGTAATATAACCAATTGATTTAGTTATTATTTGGTTCTGGAACAAAAATACAAAGTATCTCAAATAAAGGTGGGATCAGAACTAGTCAATGAAAATGTTTAGTTCAGCCCCAATTCCTATTGTGTCTGCTAGAATAAAGTATTAAGTAAAGCACAAATCACTAGCACTGTAAATTGAGTTCAACTAAATGTTTTAGATGACTGCTATCTATGTTGCTCAATGACAAATAATGACATTCTAATTGTTCACAAAATCTGTGTTGTGTATGAAGAAACATACAAAGAAAAACTGGGTGCCACCAGTCCTAACAGCCTTAAAATTCCCAGTAGCAGAAATGAATAAATGAAATCTCAAAGTTGAAATAAATTATTTAATCCTCTTTCCTAAGGTAGTATATCAGATTCTGAATTAAACATAAGGGGTTTTAAACAAAAACAAAACCAAAAAGTCCATCTTATTTTCTTCCTGCAACTTAAAAAAAGAAAAAAAAAGGCATTCTCTTATTCCTACCAAAGGGCCAAAGTCTCAGACATAAAAGAAAGAAATGTATATATAAAAAAAAATCATACAGAAATGAGAGAATTTCCTTGAAATGGGTTGAATAAACACGGCAAGATATGATCAATTAGAAACCATCTCAATTTTAGTTATTAAACCTCTTTTTCTTCCCTGCTCACATCTATTCTAAAGTTTCTGTTAAACTAAAAAATTGAAAATGAATACGGTTTGTTGCTTTCCAATTCTGAATATATAACATTTCTCTCATTTTGAAATGAACATCATTCTTTAAAATTAGCAATCAAAGAACTTTGAAAGCGGACAGTGCAACAAACTGCATAATGATTTTAAATCACTAGAAGGAAGAGCTGCCAATCAGCTAATTGTAATTATGTATTGTGCCTGCTCAAAAAGAACCTGAAATGGAAATTGTTTCTTATTCACATACTTAAAATAAATTTCAGTCTGCACAAACTTCATGAATTTTGAATAGTCTTTAGGCTGTACATTTTATCTGTCAAGCCATAAGAGGCTTTCTTGATTTTAAAAGTATAAAAAAAAAAAACAGCACTTTTATATTTCTCTAAATATGCTGTAATGTATTTATTTTAAATGCATATATTCAGTTTGGGAAATCTATGACTGTCCCTTAGGACTGTACATTGAATATTGAAGTCAAAATAAACAACCTTCAATATTCTGAAAAATACCAAAACAAAAGGTAATCTTCAGTATCACTGGCTCTAAACAGCATTATATCTCTATAGAGAAAATAAATTCAAACAAAAAATAAGGCACAAAGGGAAAGATCCTTTGAAAAGGCAATCTTTTCGGTGCCAAAATTTCCAAAAGGTAAGCTATCTTTAAAGAGAAGCTTTACAAGCAATCCAGATATCTTCAATCACAAATATATCACTTAAAAAAAAGAAAACAATTTGTGAAGACACGTTTTTTAGAAATATTATTGCTCTATGTCAAACAAATGCTGTAACTAAATAATTCATGATAAATTACAATAAAAATGTTTAATACAAATCCAACATCCAAGTATCTTCAGAGAACTATATTTCAAATGTGGCATAATAGGAAAACATTCTTTATTGAAGAAAATTTCTTTATAGACACCACAACTGAGAACATACAATTATTTCATCTTCAATGCTGAAAAGACCAGCCTCTTTTCTATTTATGGAATATATATATTATACATATATGTAATACAAACCAAACTTGCATTATTCATGAAAAAGAAGCACACTGGGGCACCTGTGTGGCTCAGTCGGTTGAGCGTCCGACTTAAGCGTCCGACTTCGGCACAGATCATGATCTCACTGTCTGTGAGTTCGAGCCCTGCATTGGGCTCTGTGCTGACAGCTCAGAGCCTGGAGATTCTGTGTCTCCCTCTCTCTCTGCCCCTCCCCCACTCATGCTCGCTCTCGCTCTCGCTCTCTCTCTGCCAAAAATAAACATTAAAAAAATTTTTTAAAAGAAAAAGAAGCACGCTAAGGGAAAATAACGTCTTGCAACACCAACTTGCAGACACACTTATGCTTTGGTTACATATGTATGCTTAAAGGCTTAATGATCTTTAAGCCATCCAGTTAATGGATTAGGATAATTTTTTATTGTAAACTATTTTATTTCATTAAAAAAGGAAACTAAATACTTAAATGAAATACATCACATTTACCAAATAAAATAAATAAGACTAAAACACCAACATCAACCTTAACTTTAAAAAGAAATAGATCCTGTACAAAAAGTTAAAGCATCCCAGTTTCATGTTTACTACTATTTATAATGTTTAGTCATTTTATGACTGGTGTTTAGCTGCAAGATATGTTTATTACTTTGTCTCTAAATTGTTATATCACAGTGATCAAAATAATTAAGTCAAAATACCTAAAGTTTACTTTAACAGGATCATGTAAAAGTTACAGATACCAAATCATCATGGAATATCAGATTACTAGGGACATAGTAAAATTAGGTGACCCTTGGCAAACAGTGAGCAAACACATTAAATTATTGACTCAACAGCATTTTCTAAATAATTAGGATTAGAATTAGGCATAACACAAGAGATAATCCACCCAAGTGTTATACAAAAGACTCCCAAATATTAAAGTCCGAAGAAGGTAAGAGATGTCCAAAGTCATAACAATGCAGTTACACAGAAGAGGCTAGATCTGAACTCAGGTTTTTCAGACCTCAAGTCCAGAAATCTTCCCAATGTACATGCAAATAGAAAATGCTAATTTTACATTAAGAGAAGAAAGTGAAAATATGGGACTGATGCAACCATAGTTATTACATTGCATAATAACACAAAATGAATACATCAAAAGGTAGCATGTATATTTGAGTTACTGTATTCACCTTAATAATTTCTCCCCAAATGTGTACTGGTGTTTCTACAACCATGGTTGTACTGTAGATCATGCAATCTGCTAAATGTTTTCACAATATCTAATGGACAAAAGATGCAGAATATTGGCCATTGCATTGTCAAATGTTAGCTAAGAATCTGTTAGGTTGTTCTCTTGGACTTTCCTTATAGTCTAACACCAAAGTGTAGAAGGATAATAAACAGGGAATTTCCTGTTTCTCAGTAATTGGTAACTAAGCTCACAGACCAAGGACAAAGACTTGCTAAGTCTCTGAAGATAATGACCTTCATGCAGGACTTAAGCCCACCCTTCCAAGATAGACCATCCCTCATCACTTCCCCCACCCTCAGGACATAAAAGGGGATCTGGGAGGAAGAGAGAGGGTTTTCAGAATCAACACAGTGAGAGGGCTTCTGTGGAAAAGGAAAATTCCACTCTCAAAGCTAAGTGCTTATGTATGTGTGTGTGAAGGTAGTATAGAATGACATCTAAAAATTGAAGTCTCCTCTAAGAGGAAACTGGCATTTTGCTCCTTATTTAGAGATCTGCTTGGAAAACAAACTTCCTGATTACCCCACACACAAAGTAAAGGAGAAATGGGAAGAGACGGAAGAGCAAAGAGAGAGGGGCTACAGCAAAGCAGCTCTCACTACACCAACTGCATGCAAGAATGTAAGAGTGTCCCTCAGAAAAGAACCGCATTTAAGCCATTTTGGGGATACTCTGAGAGAGCCATTCACCAGTAAGGAGACCTCAGAAACAAGCTGCCACACTGGCTGAGACAAAGAGAAATGGCAGAAGTCAAGTCAAGCCTCCCTTGTCAAGGACCTGCCCAATGGGAAAGCCCCACAAAGCCTCTGAAGAACTTGCATGTGCCCACACCAGCCACATACTGTGCATCAGCACCGACTAGTGTTAGCCAGAAAATCCCCAACCAACAACACAAAGACCCACAACAGCACTGATGTAAGCAGATTATGCTCTTCCTTCTGCCCCTTGCTCCTCTGCATCCCAGAGGAGCCAGGTCCTAAAGAAAAGGAAAGAAGAGGTGTCTAGAAGCACACGATATCCCCAACACCTGTGTCACTCCAAGAAATCATGCCCCCCACCACCACTTCAGGCATGCAGTTGGAAGATGGCGCAGGATAAAATAAAAGTGAAATACTGGGCACCGGGGTGGCTCAGTAGGTTAAGTATCCAACCTCGGCTCAGGTCATAATCTCACCATTCCTGAGTTTGAGCCCTACATTGGGCTCTCTGCTCTCAGTGCAGATCCCACTTTAGATCCCCTGTTCCCTCTCTCTCTGCCCCTCTCTTGCTTGCACTCTCTAAAAAATAACAATTTTTTTTTAAAAAGTGAAGTATTAAACTGGACTGACTTTTAAGAATTAAAGTGACTAGAAAGTTATGGAATCTCTTCAAAGTATCATTAAAAGATGGGAAGGGAACATTCAAAACAGCCTAGCTAAAATATAGATTGGAAAAAAAATAAGACAATTTAGGGTTTATACCCCATCATCTACTGAATTCAGAGCGTTATATGAACCTGCCTTTATAAATGTGTAACCCGTTGGTGTTTACTTATCAATGATATCAGTTCATCATCAGTAATAACAGAAATTTTATTTGGACAGGCTATTAACCTACACAGGCCTAGTGGGTTAACATTTTCTAGAAGAGGAAAAGGAATGCTATTTTCTCTTTTAAATAATTTCCTTTGACTGGAGTTGGCTCATGCATTAAAGACTGAGGAGGAAAGTCGTCCTGTCTTGCATGCTGGTAACAGTTTCCCCTTTTTCCATTTGCACCTTGTTTAAAATCTCATAAAAATGATAAATAGCATCCCATGTGTTAAAATAATTTAGGTCACTGATCAAGAAATTTGAAATCATAAGTTATAACAGTCTTGAGTAAACCCCCTTGTTTTCTCTAGAATGAGGTTATAACCATAGAATGTTCAAATGTTCCAGTGGGTAGGTATTAAAGAACACACAGTAAACTTCTCACTCACAATGAGATGAATTTCTGAAAAATGACCACCCAAATGACTACTATTTAAATATTTCCAGTGATCAGGTCCCAATAGCTTCACTAGAACTGAAGTAGTCCTCTGGGCTACTCACTCCTCACCCTATGGGTCTGCACTTAACTGCTGTCCAACAAAGCAAATGTGAGTTATCTATGTTGTGAGGGAGGGGTAGAGAGAAGAGAGAAGGATTGGGCGGGAATACATAGGATTATTATAACATGACACCTTATAAAAAATGGTGAAGTTTCTTCTCTTTTAATTGGATTTAGAATTCTGTGGTTTATTGGGTTATTTTACTTCAAGACAACCTAAAATTCTACCTGTAAAAGATCTCTACCTGCTCTATTTCCTGGTAAGTTACATAAGGATCCATTAAGGATAGTCATGCAGGGGAATGTGTCCCAGTACCTGTTTCCAAAGGGAATTGGTTCTTGCAGCTGTTTCAAAAGCAAACTAAAACTGCAAGAGGAAGCCATCCAACTTTTATAAGTTATTTGTCTAGGACATTTTCAGGTTTTATTTTAATTATTGAACTAAAATCTGCCTAGAATTTTCTATTGTAGTTCACGTGGATAACAACTGAAGATTTTGGTTCTTCCCAAAGTGAAAGCACAACTATAAAAAGACATGCAAGTTAACTGAAATTGGAACTTGGGTTTCTATTTGATCTAGTTGCCCAATATAGACAGAAACTCAAACACTAAATGTTTTCATGAGAAGTTAAGCTTTAGTATAGGAATATAAAGTGAAACTGGATCAATGGAAGGAATTTAGGGAAAAAAATGAGAAAGAACTATGAGAGCAGCACATACTGAATGCTTATATATGAAATACACTTCAGATTACTTTTCACTCTAGGAGGTTTCATATGTGTTATTCAGTCCATAAGCTAAAATGTAGCATGAGGTTTAGATGTTGATGTTTTGCGATACTGCTGAACTTGGATAATACAAAAAGGTGGGAATAGAGTAGACAGGCATTTTGAAATGTTATCACTCAGGGTGCAAAAAGTGTTTCTTTAGGGGCACCGGGTGGCTCAGTCGGTTGAGCATCTGACTCTTGATTTCAGATCAGGTCATGATCTCACAGTTCGTGAGTTCGAGCCCTACATCAGGCTCTGCACTGGCAACACAGAGCCTGCTTTGGAATTCTCTCTCTCTTTCTCTGCTCCTCCCTCACTTGTGCTGTCTCTCTCTCAAAATAACAAATAAACTTTAAAAAAAAAGTGTTTCCTTACCAGCGTCCTATCAGGATTTTTTCTCCCTCTTTGTTCTCATCATATCAGGTAAGGGCAATATGGGGTAATGGGAGCTAGAACCCAGGTTTATTCAACTAGTAAAAATAAGAATGAAGACTTTAGCTTGCCCTACTCTGCATTTGCATTATTGTGCATTTCTACCAGGCTACATAGAGGCATTGACACCCTTTGTCTCTGGTCCAAATCTTGAAAGGTTATCTTTTATAAATTCCCTAAGTTAATAAAACACAATCCATAATTGGCCTATGTTACTTTAGCATCTGGCAGTTTTACAGACTTGACTAAAAATATATATTTAAAGCCCACTACTGTATAATTAAATGAAAGTTTGGCTTTATTCAAAAATGCAAATGAATTCTTGGCTTTTCTCTTATACACTTTTCAATTATTTATATGTATTCCCCATTCACAGTAGTTTCTCTCATCCAGAAACAATTCAATTTCAACAAATTTCCAATTAGTTTAAAATTTTACGGGGCGCCTGGGTGGCGCAGTCGGTTAAGCGTCCGACTTCAGCCAGGTCACGATCTCGCGGTCCGTGAGTTCGAGCCCCGCGTCAGGCTCTGGGCTGATGGCTCGGAGCCTGGAGCCTGTTTCCGATTCTGTGTCTCCCTCTCTCTCTGCCCCTCCCCCGTTCATGCTCTGTCTCTCTCTGTCCCAAAAATAAATTAAAAACGTTGAAAAAAAAATTAAAAAAAAAAATTTTACAATAGAAAATGGCTTTAAATTATACAATAAATTCATATTCCAGTTGCTGGAAAAGAGTATAAAATGCATCTTGTAATATGCAACTTGCCAAACCAGAAATGACTGAATAGACATTTTATTTTGTTGTGTCCTCTGATACAACTACTATTTATGTATATTAGCAGGTACTTAAATATCAGAAGAAAGGAAATTATTTTTACAAGTTCTTTAAAAGCTATAAATGAACACCTTTAAATTTCACCCATTCTTAGAAATCTAATCAATGGAGAAGTAAATGTTTCTAATACCACTTCTTAAATAGTCCACAGCAAACATTTCCAGAGTTCCCCTTCATCATCTGCAAGGGTTTCCAACTAAAACTCTTGAAAACACATTAACTTTTTAAAAATACGCCAGAGCTTTTGTAGTTTCCTGAAATAGCTGATGCCTCCTTTGCTCAAAGAAAGGTTGACATTTTAACAGAGTTATTTAAGTCATGGAAAATGGATAAATGAAAAAAGATATATGCTACATGACAAGTTTGAGTACAGAAACAGCTTTTATTTTAAAAATATTAATATTTCAAAGCAAGCAACAAATATGCTTTCACTAACTCAAAATGATTTGATTCACACAGCAACTGACTAATTGTCAAGTAAAAATACAGTACAAGCTGCAGCAAATAACTTCTTATTGAGTAACGGTCATTTTCAGAGCTATTCAACTCATTGAAATGGTGCTAACCATAGTAATACACCAGTATCAGTGGAGTTATAAAAAAGGGTAAAAATTGTATATTGTTTTACTTTACATATAAACTAAAATTTTAAAAATGGAACATATTAATGAATATTATCATCAAATCTTATAAATTCAAAAACTAAACTGTGTTTCTCTGAGGTAAATGGAATTAGTTTAATAATGGGTCAGTTCAGATTCAACGAGTGGATGAAGTTTGAAGAGTTTCAAGGTGATGAAATCATGACCCAGAAAGAAATACTCTGACAAATTAAGAACACTGAAATGACAGAAGGAAATATTTTGGAAACAACTAAATAAGTGTGAACCATAACAGCCTATAGTGTCAATGACAACAACATTGACTAGAGGCCAAGATTTAAATAAACCTGTCTTTGATTTATTGTTGTTCTTGTTGTTCTTGTTTTTTAGCTCATTTGGGAAGATGATCTTACCTCATGCTTTTAGACATTGCCGCCCTCTCATCAAAACAGCACTCAACCTCCATAAGACTTGAATTAATCTAATCTCATTCTCCAAATTGAGGATAATTTTCTTTCTGAGAAAGGCTGCTAAATACTTGACCTGACTGGAATCTTAATATATCTGAATTCCTTTGATTTAAATAACGCAAGTATCCTGTTTGATATCTGCCAGCTAGAGGAGGGATATTTTTACTACCACAATGGTCTCAGGACCTTTTTCTCAGTGTGGTCCCTGGGCCTCCTGCCTCAGAATCATCTGGACAGCTCACCAAAAAATTGAGAGCCCTGGGTTCCACTGCTGACCTACTGGGTCAGACTCTCTAAATCTGCAGTCTAAGAATATGCTTTTATAATAAGTTCTCCAGGAAAAGTCAAGATCCATTGCTGTCAGATGTCCCCTCCTTGGCCATATTGTATTTCAGGACTATTAAAGTGCTACAGGTAATGAAATAGTAGAGTAAGAATTTAAGAGTCCTGTTATCAAGACTGGCTTACAAAGAACTATTGATCTAACCTCCATATACTCCAACTCTGCTAGGTATAATCACTTTAAAAGGCTTATGCTGTTCTATCTTGAAGATTCCACCACAAAATCTTCTTATAAGAATATATAATAAAAATTAGAATAAAATTCAGTGCAATTGTCTTTAACCACAAGCAAGGTTTATACCTGTTCTACTGAGACAGGCTCCTGCCTAAGAGGACTAAAGGAACTAAGGAACTAAAAAAAAAAAAAAAAAAAAAAAAAAAAAAGAGTCTGAAATCTTGAATAGTAAGTTCTTTCATTAATAATATTTTCTTCGCTCTGCTTCATGCATTCATCCCTGGGCTGCACATCACTTACAGAACTCTACCATTGCTAGGAACACTGGTCCTCTCTTTAAGCTGACTGGATCTTGTACAGGACATTCCATCTTCCTGTTATTCCACTTTCCACTTTTGTCTTCATTGCCAATTTCCAAACCCGTGCTGATGCTCTGTTCTGTGTGTGCTCCTTTGCCAATCCTATCCACAGCCATTTCACCTAAGTGGGTTCCCAGTTGTACAGAAAATATGCCACAAATCTTACAATAATATGTAATCAAGTAACATAATAATCAAAATAATCAATATAAGCAAGTAATTTTGAGAGACACTATGTTATATTTTACCTTCTCTTAGAGATATATTATATATAATAATGCATTGAAGGAGCTGAGAATGCTTCCAGCAAAGTCTATAATGTATTCTAATCCAGTATTTCAAGTGAACCCTCTTTTGGATGAACACAACCATATTCAGCATAGTAGTACTCCTCAGAATCAACCTTAGTAAATGCTGTTCTCTATACATGTTGAAGTCCCTTTGCCTTGTGCCCATGCCCTGATTCAATCCATGTGGTAGAGGTTAGAACCCTGGAGTTGTCCCTGAATAGACGCAAAGTTCTAGAGGTGCCTACAAGAAAAGAACCTTCTTATATCATGCGCAATGTAAGTGGTTTTTCCCAAGAAAGAACTGTAGCATTTTAAACCATTCTCCAAAAGACCAGGTAGTATATTTCTAGCTGAAACTAGTTTTCCAGTTTGACTGAAAGACAACCAATGTAGAACATGAAATACAATTTATATTTTTCCTACTTCAACTATTTTGTCTGGCACCAAGATAGTCAATGACTCTCTTAGTTAGGAAAACAAAATTATCTTTTACAGCACAAATTTCTTTACAGAAATAGTAGTAACCATTACCATGATAATAAGGCATTTATTAAATAATATTATAATCAACACATGGTATCCAAAGATATTTAGGAATAGATTATAGTTTTTTTTTTAACTCATACATTTTATGTGGCTTCTTACAGACTATGCACACTTTGTCTATAAAATACTGCCTGTAAAATGTCATTATTTTTTTAATGTTTATTTTTGGAGAGAGAGTATGAGCAGGGGAGGGGCAGGGAGAGAGGGAGACACAGAATTCGAAACAGGCTCCAGGCTCTGAGCTGTCCACACAGAGCCCAATGTGGGGCTCTAACTCACAGATGGCGAGATCATGACCTGAGCCTAAGTTGGAGGCTTAACCGACTGAGTCACCCAGGCGCCTGGGTGTAAAATGCCATTATTTAAACTATTAGATTATTTTAATACAATATTCTTTGAAATGATGATTTGTCATATTGCTGTACTTCACTGAAATTTCAAACAAAATACTTTGATAGATAATTCATCAAAAAGATATGTCTGAAATGTTTGACTATTAATCTATGGTATTTACATGGATCAATAAAAAAGGAAGATATTTGCTTTCTTGAACACAATAACCTTCAACATTATAAACTCTTACATATATGAGAGACTCCCCTTCTTTTTTTCATCTTCATGCTTCATTGGTATTACTGTGGATTTAAAGTTCTCTACAGCTAGTGTTCTACTTTGTCCACACCAGAGTCTCTGCTGTCCTACCCTCCCTACTCGCCTGCGGCGAACCAAGTAAGCAGCGTTCGAGTCATGCTTGCAAAACAAAAACTGCATTCCTACCGTATCTATGAGAGCCTTTTCTTAATGTAATTCAGATGTTCTACAGTTGTTAATAGACTTCTTCCCTACAAGACCCACTCTGCAGTCATCCAAGCCCATCCTCACCTTTCACTACCCATACCCCCTCCCGCTAGTTTTGGGAATCCCTGTGGGATGTACGCATGGATGATACATCAGTGCTAAATGTTAGCTGTCCCCTTGCTGAGAGCTCAGTCCAATTCCCTTCCCTGTTCTTTTGCATAAAACCTCACTTTTCTCCATTCTGTCTTCACTTGGGCTATACTGACTAACTTCCTCTTTACAAATTCCTTACAAACATTGGCATAGGCCTGACTTTAACTCCCAGAGCACAGATTAAAAACAAACAAACAAAAAAACCACAGAGTATGTAATGAGACATTTCTGTAGGCTTTAGGAAATTTTATACCATAAGCAAAGATTAGAACTATACTCTAGAAATGAATGTCCTCAAGATCTACAGGCTGAACCTCTGGCCATCTCTTTACTCCCAGCCTGCCACAATGATGCCTAGATGGCTATCCATTCCCTATGCCCATCCTGTCTCCATTCAAGTCACAGGCCCTTCACCATGGTTTTCTTTTTCTAAATCCTGGCTTCCTAATCAGCCAGAATTCTAGAAAAGACAGTCTTTTTATTTCCTAACAGAAAAGAGTATTTCTGATATGCACCTGTACCTACAATTAACACACACACACACACACACACACACACACACACACACAATTTTCTTTAAAGCAGAAAAAATTTGTTTCTCAAAATTCTGAAGATCTCTTATCTTAGTGGAACATTTTGACTTTACTTTTGCTGAAAGAAAAAGCCCAGTGATAATTTTTTTTTTCCCAAAAACAAAGAGACATTCTGCCTTCTTGGGTGAATTTAACCTTTTCCTGAGATATAGGAAATATGCTGTCAATTTCAAGACAACAATTTCCCATGATCCCCACCTAATTGGCCATTAATAAAAAGAAAATAAGGAAAGTAAAGAAATCAGGTCCAGTTTCAGATGAAGCATATGTTATATGAGAGAAATATTTATTAAGTGAAGAACACTGGGGTTACTTAGTAGCAATGTATGGTTCTACAATAATTATACATAACTCTTATAAAGTGATAAGCACTAATAATTCTAACTGGAATATATATTAACATACTAATATTTAATATCCTAAAATCAATTACTATTAGTATTTCCACTTCACCTAAGCAAAAAATTAGGCCCAGAAAGGTTACATAATTTCCCCAAGATCACAGAGCAAGTGAGTCAGGACTGAGATTTAAAAGCATATATCCCTGTGAAGAAATTTTCAGCTATATGTGTCTTAAAATAGCTAAAAATGTCAGAGAATATAATCTGCTGGTTCTTTAGAAAGTATATCAGAAGTCAAAAGACTTGGGGTTTTAGAACTTACAAAACTAAGTTTTTACTCAATGCTTTTCATTAGCCCAATTTAACCCAAAGTGATATTCTCCTGGTAATCCCTAATGCTAAATAATATTTGGCAACTGAGAACTATTGCGATTATTTCCCTCATATTGTGGTAGGCAGAAAAACTGTCTCCTGAATAAATGCATGTTTTAATCCCCAGAACCCATGAATATGTTATGTTACATTGCAGAAGTGATTAACAGTATGGACTAGATGTACAGATTGTCAGGGATCATCCTGGTGGTCTCATTTTAATCACATGAATCCTTAAAAGTGGAGAATTTTTTCATGGCTGTGTTGGAAAGATACAATGTGAGCAGTCCATCAGCCATTATTGGTTTTGAAGATGGAGGAACGGTGTCATGAGACAAGGAATGCGGTAATATCTACAAGCTGGGAACAGTCATCAACCAACAGCCAGCAAAAGAGCAGAATATCAGTCCTACAACCACAAGGAACAGAACGCTGTCAATAACTACATAAGCAAGAAAAGGATTCTTCCCTAGAGGCTGGAGAAGAAATTCAGCTCTGCTGACATTTTGATTTTACTCCAGTGATACCAACAGCAGACTCTGGCCTACAGAACTATAAAATAATAAATCTGTGTTATTTCAAGCCATAAAGTTTGTGGTAATATGTTATATCAGCAATAGAAAAATAATATAAGTACTCAGAGCCAACATTTACATAAGTTTCCACATGGCCTCATATCCAGGAGTTAGGAACTGGAAAACGAGCTAATTCATCTGCCTTAATTAACCATCCGTATCTCCATACTGTATCCTCCTATTATATGTTGGTAATGCCGCACACACTGGGCACACACACTGGTACTAAAAGTGCTGCTGTTAAAAATAGTTATATGTCACCTCTAACTCTTATCATAAAGTGACTACCTACATAAACTTCATTACAAGGGGTCAATTTGTTATAAAGCCGAAATAAAAAAAGACAGACAACTTTTCATCAAAGTAAAAAAATTGACTTGTCGGGAATGTCCTTCTGCTTTCCCTCAGGCTTCTTAAGGACACACAATTTGATATTAGAGAACCCATGTTTAATTCTTCCAGGTGTCCTTCCAGAGAAAATGAAGAAAGTGCAGAGTGAAAATTGAAGATTCTCAGTATAGAGATAACCCCCTGCTGTTCAAAGATTAAATGCTAATTTCTCCAGGATGGGATTGTAAATAGCCTCTCTGTCTATACAAAATGGGCCAAGGGTTAATGTGCTGTATTATTACCATATTAAAAAAGTAATCCAAACTGCAAAGGACTATTCCAGTTTATTTGCAACAGTTTCTGTGCATGTTAAAAATGCATGTTGCTACAAATTAGATTTACAGTTACAGTGTTACAATACTAATATAAGTTTATTTTAGGAGCTATTCATCTAGTCAAGAAGAAACAAACTTCGAATTGAGAAGTAACTGCTATCCCCCCTACCCCAACATTAATTACATCAGAATTTTCTACACTGGCTCTTACGTCTATAAAACAGTTACTCTAGAGAAATGCTTTTTCTCCTTTGAACATCTGTCCATGTATAAACAGACTTAAATGTCTCCAAGAAAAGCACAGTGGCACACTTCTTAGAAGACAGAAAGCTGGAGAAGCTAGGAAGGGCTTCACAGAGGAGGTGATACTTCCATTGTGGCTTCACAATCATCACAGCACATCTAGAAAACTGGGAGACAGAGGGATGAGAGTGGCAAAAGTAGGGACAGATTTTGGAGGATATAGTTAAGGATAAGGGCAAGAGGTATGCAATTTCTATGTTACAAAGCAGAATACCCTCTATAGTATAAGAATGTAAAGAGCATGCATGAGGATGTTTTCCTATGGTGAGCTTCTATACTTTTGGTATTTGCTCACTGGCCACCACAAATGGTCCAATAGAGTTGGTCCCATATAGTTGAAAACTATAAATCTAAAATCTCATTCTCATATTCATATATTCATACATATATATATAAGGCATAGTTAAGATCCATTTGTAGGAAGAATCATCACTACCATGTTCAAACAAATTGTGCCTTCTACAAAAAGTGTTCAGCCTATGTCTATAAAAACACTAACAAAGATTGAGAAAGTTATTTCAGGAAGAGTATATCATGATAAATTTTCTTAATATGCATGGCAAATGCATTTGTGCTTTCTAAATGGAAGACTAAATGGTTTCTTCCACATCAACAGAAATTGTATTATATGGCTATAACTCTTTCCCCTTTAGACGGATTCTTACATGCTTTAAAATGACAACATTCAAAGGTTCAATTCAATTTAGGTAATCATCAGAAATGTCAGCTGCCTTTCAAGGGACCCTTGGAGTTTGCCAAATTGGGCTAGAAATCATGCATGAATAGTTTTTATTACATGTGAGCTGACAGTTCCTGCTTCTGGTTAAAAAAAAAAAAAAATCTTTCAGAGAAGGTGTGCTGAGTGTCTTAGTCCCTACCCAAGAATAACACAAAAGCAAAAAGTGACAGGCCAAAAAGGTTTTATTTTTCCTGTTACTAAGACTCCAAATTTGCAAAAAAAAAAAAAAAAAAAAAAAAAAAAACAAAGAGAGAACCTTGATGCTTTATACTTTCTGAAAATATTGAAGTAAAAAACTGGGGATCATAATCACAAAAAGAATGCATTTTAATTTTTTAAGCAATATCAGCCATATTCTTTTGGATTCAAAATTATTTTCAAATCGATAAATCTTTGGCCTCCTGGAATGATAAGTCCTATGTTTTGAAGTAAGTTTAAAATAGCAATACTCCATGCAGATAAATGAGCCTCTTTGGGAGGAGCTCCACCCGAGAACTGGCAAAAGCACCCACATTTTGCTAAAAAGCAGCTACTGCAGGACTAGACACAGCTGCAAAGCAGAGGGGGACCAGGTTTCACCAAGTGAATGTCTTTGTGGCAGGCACAGGACACAGAGAAGGTCCTGATCCTGTCTGATGGAGCTTTGTATCCGAGGTGCTTAGAACTGAGGCTAAATCAGTGCTTGGTGCAGATTACATCAGCACTTCTCAACCAGTGCACAGGTTGGGGGTGTGTTGCAGCAGGCTGGGTGGCCCAAGCGTGGGCCAAAATCTGTACTACCAACATCTTTGTTTACCACCACTTGGTCATAGATGATCTCATCATTTTCTGTGTGTGCCAAAATGTGAAAATATTGGAAACACTGAATTGAATATATGAATTTCCCCATCAAGGAAGTAAGTAACAAACCTGGTAGAAGGAAGGAAGGAAGGAAGGAAGGAAGGAAGGAAGGAAGGAAGGAAAGAAAGAAAGAAAAAGAAAGAAAGAAAGAAAGAAAGAAAGAAAGAAAGAAAGAAAAAGAAAGAAAGGAGGAAAGGAAGGAAGGAAGGAAGGAAGGAAGGAAGGAAGGAAGAAAGAAAGGAAGGAAGGAAGAAGGAAGGAAGGAAGGAAGGAAGGAAGGAAGGAAGAAAAAGAAAGAAAGGAGGGAAGGAAGGAAGGAAGGAAGGAAGAAAGAAAGAAAGAAAGAAAGAGAAAGAAAGAGGAAGGAAGGAAGGAAGGAAGGAAGGAAGGAAGGAAGGAAGAAGGAAGGAAGGGAGGAAGGAAGGAAGGGAGGAAGGGAGGAAGGAAGGAAGGAAGGAAGGAAGGAAGGAAGGAAGGAAGGAAGGAACTTCTGTCTATATATGTGCTAAAATTTTTCAGGAAATTTTCTTTAAAACTTGTAGAATACTGAATAAAAATAATTTAATCTGATATAATTGCAATAATAAAACTATGTAATTTAACTGAAATCTATATTTTAACGTTTTTTAAAGTATACATAGTGCATAGAATACTTACTTTCCATAGAAGAGTCTTTAAAAATGATGATTTAAGTGCTTTTGCTTTTTGCCATTCAAAGGTCTAATATGATTTTCATCACTTAAATAAAGGCACTATAGAAAGATTTAATGATCTTAAATTTTCTGTAAAACATTCTGCTCATGTTGAACACATTTTCTCTTCCCTGTATCGTTCCAATTTTAGTATATGTGCTGCTGAAGTGAGCACTCACTTTTGCTTTTATTCAGAGTAGTAGCCACAGGGTTTTGTGACATCCCAGAAATTGTTGTTTAATCAAGCAGTGAACAATTTCTAATTCTAGGGCAACTTTCTCATGTAGGAAAAAAAACATACAAAGAAATAACTTTCTGTGAAGCACTAAAACCCTGAATATTAATATAGTTGAAATTTCTAACTTGATGAAAGAGATAAAAAGAACCCTTTAGAGCACTTAGGAAGTAACTATAACTACAACTTGTCTATGTTCAGGGGCCAAAGATTGTGTTTAGGGACTAAAATGGACATTTATCTCTACAAAGAGAAAGGCAAAATGTTAATTAAGTCAGACTTAGCCATGAAAAAAAAATTAAGTATCCCACAAGAGCAAAAATGTGGGTAGGCTATCTTGACTAATAAAGGTTATATACATGTGTAAAAACAAGATGAAATCCCAAGAGTGCTAAATACCATATTGCCATACTGTTAACTTATATTTGATGCCATTGTACTGAATTTCCAAAAGCAATTACTCCATTTAATGCACATTAAAGACATCAAGATTTGTTTTTAATCAATAAGTGACCTCAAGAAGTATAAACTGATTAACATATGCTTATGCCTCACCAAGTTTCCCCTATTCTGTTATGATTACTCAGTTTATAATATTGATGCTTATATTAAAATTATGTACACAATAAAAAACCAGATGTATACTCAGGATTTGCTCATAAATTCCTATGCAATGGCTTGATTACTGACAGTTACATACCTACAGCCAAATAAGCATGTCATTTTTACTCACTCAATACTTAGCTTCACCTAAGTATAAACACATAACAAAAAAGACCACAGTGCTCCCCTTAGAATTGTTTAGCAATCATCCCAACAATTCAACTAAACCAAGTGGTACATCTTTTGTCATAGCTTCCTTCATTTAGATGAACCTCACTGGTTTGGTCATCCCCCAAATAATGCAGGAAGAATCATCTAAACTCTGGGTTTGTCCTCTAGCATTGTGTTTGTTTTGGGATTTTTTTGTGAGGAGTTTTTAAAATTAAAGTACAATTAACATACAGTGTTATATTAGTTTCAGGTATACAATATAATGATTCAACAATTCTATACATTTAGTCAATGCTCTCCCTGATAAGGATATTTTTAATCTCCTTTATCTATCTACCCATTCCCCTACCCACCTCCTTCCTGTCTGACAACCACCAGTTTGTTCTTTATATTTAAGAGTCTGTTTTTTGGTTTGTCTCTTTTTTTCTCTCTCTATTAATTTGTTTGTTTCTTAATTCCACCTATGAGTGAAATCACATGGTACTTGTCTTTCTCTGTCTGACTTATTTCACTTAGCATTATATCTTCTAGATCTATACATATTGTTGCAATTGACAAGATCTCATTCTTTTTATTCCACTGTGCGTATATACTACATTTTCTTTATCCATTCATCTGTGGATGGACACTTGCATTGCTTTCATATCCTGGCTATTATAAATATTGCTGCAATAAACTTAGGGCTTCATATATCTTTTCAAAATAATGCTTTCATTTTTGGGGGGTAAATATCCAGCAGTGGAATTACTAGATCATATGGCAATTCTATTTTAATTTTTTGAGGAACCTCCATAGAGTTTTCCACTGTGTCTGAACCAATTTGCATTTCCAACAACAGTGCACAAGGGTTCCTTTTTCTCCACATCCTTGCCAAAATTTGTTATTTCTTTTCTTTTTGATTCTAGGAATTCTGAAACATATGAGATGATACCTCATTGTGGTTTTGATTTGTATTTCCCTGATGATGAGTGATGTTGAACATCTTTTCATGTACCTATTGGCCATGTGTCCTCTTTGGAAAAATATTTTGGTATACTTTTATCTATGAAAGTTATTTTTTATTTGCTTGATTAAAATATCTGAAAAGAAAAAAACTTTTAAGACTTAGATATGCAAACAGCTAAAAATAAAAGTCTTTTTAAAATTTTTTTTAACGTTTATTTATTTTTGAGACAGAG
Source organism: Panthera uncia (assembly GCF_023721935.1). Taxonomy (NCBI): domain Eukaryota; kingdom Metazoa; phylum Chordata; class Mammalia; order Carnivora; family Felidae; genus Panthera; species Panthera uncia. The sequence continues at coordinate 60,834,541 of NW_026057580.1, read as the reverse complement.
AGAGACAGAGCATGAACAGGGGAGGGGCAGAGAGAGAGGGAGACACAGAATCTGAAACAGGCTCCAGGCTCTGAGCTGTCAGCACAGAGCCCAACGCGGGGCTCGAACTCACAGACTGTGAGATCATGACCTGAGCTGAAGTCGGACGCTTAACTGACCAAGCCACCCAGGCACCCCAAAAATAAAAGTCTTAATAACGCCACAACCCAAGACTTATAAAGAAATATAGTATATAGTTTACATTCCTCTTAAATTCTCTTTAAATTTTTTCAAAATTAAGTTTGTATTCACATATGAATACACACATGTGCATACCAAACACTCATCTGGGTTACTTATTATTTTCATTCTTTCAACAAAAACATTTAAGCATTTATTACATGCCAAATATTGTTCTCTAGATACAGTGTATACAAATAATGTTTATTTCATATAATTACTGGTCATTTGACTAAATTTACCTACTCTGCTTTTCAGAATTTGATTTTCGTAACAACTCTAACTAGGGGATCCTGTATCTCTCCTCCCCTAAGTCCACCACCATGTAGCTTCCTGAGCAAACAATATTCAGCCTAAGCAAGTTTCAGTATAAATTATTCCAAGGAAAGCATTCTACCTCAAAATGAAAATATACAGTATCTCATTCTGGGTTCTACTAAATCATTTCTAGATTCGAGGCTTTCATAATATCCTTTCATATCAATTCAGACCACATGCAATCAAAATTTATGATACTAATGAAATTTTCCTTCACTACGTTCTCAAAAACTCACATGCTCCTTTCAATATCCCTCTTTTCGTTTTAAAGTTTGCCCCTATTCCTATCTATGTTCAACCATCTAAAGGTATCTAGACCCTCCAAGATGAGCTCTATAATAGAAGTATCTTGTATTCCAGATCAAGTTCATGAATCAAACATGCAAATTATCTCCTTTTTCAAATAACATGAGAGTCTACTGAGGGCCTGTTCTATGACAGGTCCCACACCAACACCCCTTTGGGACATCTAATCTGATGAATGGCAGCCAACTCATCTCATAAGCTGAGCTAATGTGTTAATGAGTCTTACTCAGATAATGGATTACTTTCACAGTAATATGTTACATGTTAATAAAAGGTTCCTGTAGATAGTGCCTTAATCTGTAGAAATTATTGCAGTAGCTGAAATTTCAGAAACCAGAACAAGCCTATATTTAAAGGTCATTTCAGATCTAGAATGGACTTTCAAGACTATCTAGTCAAATTCCATTTACAGAAACCCAAAACTGTTACATCACCTCCCTAAAATTTTACATCTGACTCCTAGAAAAACCAACATTTAAGTCTTCTTGTATCCTGGCCTCTTGAGTTTTCACTTCTAATTCAGGGTAAACTATCAGCGGTTTAATTTGATTATATATTGAACAGACTCTGTTCTTATGGAGTTGTAATCCTGATTCTGATGACATCTACCATCAGAAGTACTATAGTGCAATCAGATCACACACCAATATTAAAAAAAATTACCCCAGGGGCGCCTAGGTGGCTCTGTCAGTTAAGTGTCTGACTTTGGCTCAGGTCATGATCTCATGGCTTGTGGGTTCAGATCCTGCATCGGGCTCTGTGCTGACAGCTCAGAGCCTGGAGCCTGCTTCGGTTTCTGTGTCTTCCTCTCTCTCTGTGCCTCCCCTACTCTTACTCTGTCTCCATCTCTCTCTCAAAAAATGAATAAACATTATAATTTTTTTTAAAAAAATCACACTAGAAAGTCATAAGTAGCACCATTTTATCACCTACTAAACCTGTAATATATCTAAATGAGGCAACATTAATACAGGTTTACCATGTTTATAGGTTTCCAAATCAAACCATTATCTATCATATTATTTAGGCAGTTGGACCACTATAAGAGAATTTAGGAAAATTATTGAGTCCTCAATTTGTAAAAACTCCCCAAAATGTCAAATTCTATTGAAATTACCTTGAGAAGTATAAGTCTAATCTAGGTCTAGTTATTTTATGGCATAGCACCTGTAACACTGCTATGACGATGGAGACTGGCCCATGGTGTGCTACAAGGAGGGAGAGAACAAGTCAGTAGAGAATTGAGGCAGTAAGAAAATAAATAGAAGTGCTCCCCATTCTCTGGAGAAGAATTTTGGTCTCTTCCCAGTCTACTCACAACAAAAGTGCTGCTTTGAATTATGGAATACTCTTTGGAAAAAGGGTGTTCAACATATAAGATACAATAAATTCCTAAAATCATTAGGACCAAACAGAACATTTCTAAAACCATGATCCACCATTTGTTTTTTTTTTCTTCTTTTTTAGTCATTTAAAGCAGCAAAAATAAGCAAATCAACCCACTTTGCCAACTGATTCTGCCCCGTTTTCTTACCCAACCCTGCCACATGCCATCAATCGCCATGGCCCACCATACAACACCTCCCCCAAATAATACTTTTATTCCTGTTATCACTAAATCCAGTAGATAAAATGTGAAACAAAAATTGGAAGATAAATTAGAAAGTCTTATAAAATTATTCCAAACAACAGTTAAAAATGCAGAATTATATGAAAAAAATTAAAGAAATAACACTGTTAAAAGTAATACATTTGGTGCACATTTAACTGTGCATGCACAGGTATGTGTGAAGGGATTTTAGGATCCTCAGTGCAATTTGAAGCTTTTGTAAGAAAAGAATCCCCACAGTTTAGATCTATGGAAAAGTCTAAGAGAGTATAACCAAAGCTAAAACAAATCATTTAGTTAGTCACACATACTTGAATATGTGGTGAATCCAATAACCTCAATTTGGAGAATTAATGCTTAATATGAAAATATCGATGCCAATTATCACTGGTACCTGCTCTTACTGATGGACTGACTTACATCGTGGGCTGTTCCTTCTTTATTTATTAGCTTTCTGTGGGCTTTATAGCCAGCTTCCCTCATCATTCTTTTTGTGAGAAAGAAGAGGTTTCACAAATACAGCTAAATCCTAACCTGGGAGTAGAACCTGGATTTCTAATCATTTGGAACTAATAACAATTTAAAAACAACCACAATACGTTTAACCTAAGAAGTAAAAACAAAACAAAAACCAAATGGTTATAAATATAGCAACATGGGAAAATGTGTATAATTTAATCTGATGTGAAAAAGCCAGACACAAAATTGCCTACGAAAAAAATTAATGCATAAATATCTGAAAGAAAATTAACTACATTGCTAACAAGTATATCAGAAGTAGTTATAAGTGAAAAGTTTTTCTTGTTTCCATTTTCCAATTTTTCTGTGATACTATTGTTTAACTGCTATAATGAAAATATTTAATTAGAAAAGTAGACTAAATTATTAGTATGTTACAAATACCAATTTTTTCTTTGGTTTACCTTAAAGTGAACATTCCTTTTTACTCAGAATACAGTCCATATAATACACAGAATATTTTCATTCTGACTTAGCAAAGTCACCATCTCATTTTAAGAGCAGATAGATTATTCACTCTCTTTCATAAATGGCATACAAGTTCAGAACTTAAAAACAGATTTACTAAAAACATAATTATTTAATTTAAAACATGGAAAATAGTTCTGATTAGGCATTGTTGATCTGATTTAGAATGCTCAGTTAGAGCTACTGAATTTTAACAAAATATAGATACTGTCATATATAAATGTTCATGATCAATGTCTGAAAATTGTGAGAACCCTTCAAATTTATACCAATAGGATTTAACTCCTTTTCACAGCAGAGACTAAAGCTGATGCTTCTGCAATCCTCACAAGCTCTGTCCTAGTAAGGCTTATGTCTTACTAGAACAAAAAAACCTACCTATGGTTTCCCCACAGAGAAATGTACTGGAACTTTTCTCTAACACTACAACATAGAGAATGGAATTTGTAATAGCTAATGGTTGGATTGACTGGACCCTAAAAGGTTTTATTGTAGATCATTAAAAAAACAAAAAAGCTCAGTTGAGGGCATGTTATACTAAGCAGTCCCATGGCCAGACCTCTTGCTGTTACTGGTCACTTTCCTATATTTAAATCTGAACGTTTTAACAGAAGGCATAAAACAGCACCAGTGGCTTGTCCGGGACAGCTGCACTGGCTTTGCAGGTTCTTCCCCTGGCCGGAAGGTCCAGCATACTTGGCCACACTCATTGAGGGCTGGAGGTCACACAATAGCAATTCTCCCTGGCATTTCATGAATTTATATTGAATCCTGCAAAATGCTTTAGAAATGCTCCATTACATAAATCACAGACCATTCTGCTGTCATTAGAATCTATGATTATAAATAAATAGCTTTTGTTATTCTGTAACTTAAAAATTCTGAATAGTTTGTCTTGAAAGAAAGTAAAGGGAACAAACATTGTTTTATACAAAGTGAGATGCTTTAAATCTTCAATTGGTAATGCTACCAATCAAGAAAGGAAAAACAGAAGACTAAGGAGGAGGAGAAGGGGCAGAGGAAGGAGGCAGCAATGAAAGAGGGCTGCTTGCTTCAATCTGCAGTAGAAATAGCTCAATTTTGCCTCTTTATATAAAGAATGTGAGTTCAGCTTCTCCTCCTTTGCTTCCTTTATTGTTTCATGTACTGGTTATTTGGTGTTCAACTTTCTTGGTTATTTCCTTTTTTATATATTATGATTTGTTCAAACAGTTGGGAATCCTCAAAGCCTGTCCCTGGGAAGTAAGTTGATATTTTACATAAAATTTAAAATTTGGGCTATTTTAAAGAAACATGCCAATGAAGCAAGAAGAGAACATTAATATAATAAAATTTAATGTATATGTGCCAAAGGGGTGCTTATAAAATCAAAATATAGATATAAAGCACATGGAATGGAAGAGTCTATACATTTACTAACATAACATTCTGGGGAGGGGATATCATTTCCAACAGATAATTCAGAAGAAAAATATTACACTTGTATTGCTCTAGTGACTGGAAAATCACAAACAAATTAGACATTTTGAATGCATCACAACTAATAAGACTGTGGAAACCTTTCCTTATTAAACTAGGTTAACATTATCAATTTAAAGCATATTTCTGACAGTTCAAATACATTTTTTTGGCCATGTAACAGGTTTGCAAATCTTAAATGGTTTCACATTTCTCTAAACCATAATAAGAGCATAACATGAATATTTAAGCAGCTTAGCTTTGATTTAAATATATTTGCTCAGGATATGCTGGCAGCAACCCAAAATGTAGTGTAATACCCTCAAAGCTGGCAATTCCAAACTCATTTAAGAAAGCAGATAATATGGGCTGGCAGCATTAAAGCAAATAAAGTCAATTAATTTTTTTTCTTAATTTGTTTCTTCTAGCTCGAAATTGCCAAGGATGGATAAATCTGAAGATGAATAAAAAAAGAAATTACTGGGAAGGGAACAAAAACAAACAAACAAAAAAAAAGATGAAAAACCCAAAGTTGCTATTTCTTATTCTGATCTTAATAGCAGGTTACAGTTGAATAGTAACATTATCTATTGGAGGTCACTGAAATGTAGAGAAGAAATCCATTTTGAAAACTTTAATATGTGGAAAGTCGGCACATCATTTTCACAAGCAATACCCTAAACAGAAAAAAAATCTTTTTGCACTATCATGTTACAAAAAAACTGCCTTTTTATCATAACCAAAAGATGCAAACTTACTGCAAACATAAAATTGTCATTTTCTTTTATTACCATTAATCATATGGTTTGAGTTTCGATCCCTTGTTAAAGCCGAGACTACTGAGTGGTGAGATATTCCCCCAGACCACAGTCAGACAGTACTCTCAATGTTTTACCACCCCTTTTCAACCCATTTGGTTTACACTGAACCGTAATACCATTTTTTAAAGATGGGAAAGCAATAAAGGAGCACACTGAAATGGAATCCTAACTTGCTCTCCAATAAAAATACCGTTTGCATTATTTAGTTTTTGCTTGAAGGCACTTCAATTTTTGATGCTTATAACTGACTCAACTTAAGTGTTGAGCAAACATATCTTTCATACTATCATTGCCACCTTTTTAAGGGAAAAAAAAATCATACAGTGAGGTGGTTTTAAAGGAATTTGAAAGCAGGGTCTTATTTGATACTCTTAGAGCAATAGTTTTCAAACCTAACTGAAGAACTTAGAAAAAAAGACAGAAAGAAAGAAAGAAAACAAAAACCAAACCAAACAGAAAAACCCTCATGTTTGCATTGCAACCCCAGGGCAATTAAATGACAATGTCTTTGGGTAAGACCTCAGGCATTATTAGTTCTTAGAAGTTTCCAGGGGATTCTGATAGTGCCCAGACTTGAGAACCAATGCTCTAGGGGTAAGTTATTCTTAAAATGTTAGTAGGGTATTCGTTAATTTTTTTTAAGGGTTGGGGGGCACCTGGGTGGCTCAGTTGTTGGGCATCTGACTTCAGCTCAGGTCATGATCTCACAGTCTGTGAGTTCGAGACCCGTGTCGGGCTCTGTGCTGACAGCTCAGAGCCTGGCGCCTGCTTCCGATTCTGTGTCTCCCCCTCTCTCTGCCCCTCCCCTGTTCATGCTCTGTCTCTCTGTCTCAAAAATAAATAAACGTTAACAAAATTTTTCTTAAATGTTAGTAGGGTTTTTACTACTACTAAATGAAGGACTAATCTTTAATTGAATCAGAGCACCATACCATACTGATTATCAATACTATAGCCATGTTTCTTGAAGAAAGTGTTTAACATATGGAGATCCATATGCTTCACTTGCATATCCATATGCTCAGTTTCTATGTATGTTTTTTAAATACCATTTAAGCCTTTGTGTGACTTTCGTAAGAAATGTGCCCTCCATATTTTATGAATTGATTAACAGAAGGGTATTTAAATTATTATATATATGGTGATTTAAATTAATTATAATATTATTTCAAGCTCCAATACATTGAAAACTATTTATTGGGATAAAGTATTGGATACTACCGGGTATTTTTTTTACCCCTTAGTAGGTAATAAATATTAAGATTCCCTCCTTAGAAAGGGTGAGATAACAAAACAAAGTAAGTAATTCAAAACAAAGTTTCTAGTATTTACTTAAAAGAGTTATAAAATGTGAATCAACATTTAGAAGTCAAATCCTTTGGCCAGTCACATTAAAAGTATTATTTCATCTGTCTTGAAAAAATAAAATAATAATAATAATAATAATAATAATAATAATAAATGCTGAGCTATAGATAGTACCCACCAGCAGAGTTGAATAATATAACCTCAGAAAAATCAATAATTTGCCTGGGTTCACACCATAATTAAGTTAAAAAATGGGGTGCAAATCTAGATTTTATTCTATACTTTTTTCCCACCACTCCATACTGTCTCCCAGAAAGGGAGCTTTGTATGGCTAACTTCCATAGGACAACAGAGATAAGTATGTATCTTGAAAGAAATGCCATAATTAATCCAATTCCATTCAACTAATTTATTGACTGCCTAATATAATCAAGGACTGCTGGCACCAATGAAAGTTATGAGAATGAAAACCCAGATACTACCTGACTTCAAAGATACTACCATGGAAGTAATAACTGATGGCAAAATATTATTAAGGACAATAAGAGCAGTATAAACCAAGCAGTACTGCAGCAGTACAGAGGGAAGAGAAATTAATTTCAGCATCAGGAATCGAGGAGGCTACAGGAATGACAACTAAGCTCACAAGGAAGATTAAATAGAACTGTCACAAGACAAGGGATATGAGAAAATTGTGCAGTGATTAATCTGTGAAAGGGGAAAAATAGTTTAGAGACTGGTAAAAAGCAGTGAGATCTGACTGAAGTGTAAGACAGATGAAAAGATGGAGTGGGAAAGGAGCCTCACACTGTATTGAGGTCAAACCCCAAAGACCTGAAATCCACCTTAAAAATTATCAAATAGGATCTACCCTTTTGACTGAGGAAACAGGCCCAGTAATAACTGGCAGGGTTATACACAAAAAGTAAATCTAATACTTACTTGCCTTTTTTCTGTGCGCTCCACAAATTTATTCCTCGTTGTTTCTTTCCTTTCCTCATTCCCTCCCTTCCTCTTTCTCTTCCCCTCTTTCCTTCAATATTTTACATTTGTCTTTTTTCTTCCATTTCATTTCTTTATTGTCTGTTTCTTTGGGGGGTATTTTTAACAACACTCTATATTAAGTGAATGCCATAATAAAAAGGTTAAGCTAAATTATGTAATCAATCATTAAAAGCAAGGAGCAGTTTCTGCCACACTCATATGTGTCATTTATTTATTAGCAAAATAAGTGTTTTCTCTCATATACAACACAGCATTAGCCAGTTGGAGTCTGGACTATAAGTCCTCAAGCTAATCCTGAAACTGCCTCTGGCCCAGAATCACATCCTTGGTGTGGTCTTGAGACCCCAAAATCTCTGGCATATTCATTGCTTTCAATCTACCACATTTCTTAAACTCTACAGAATCAGTAACAGTAACAAAGAAGGCAATGTTACAACAATATATTACCATATTTTAACAAAGATAATTCCCCAATTTACTATGAATTCATTTAAACGACTCTGATGCTTCTTGTCATTTTTTACTTTCACTCTCTGAATCTATTATTACTAGAGTTACAAAATTTCATGCCATCTGGATACAACTGGTGATTTCCCAGATATCTCTCTCTCTTTTTTTTTTTTTTTTTTTTTTTTTTGCATTAGAAGGCCATGATCCATATACTCTTAAAGTTGGTAAGTACTTTATCTAAGTTCTGGAATAGTTTTCAATAGATTCAGTAATATTTTGGACTCTAGTAGTCAATGTACTCTACAGTAAATTTACAAGGGCATTTATAAAGAACAAAGAGTGTAAATTTTATACTTTAGGAAGTCATAATGTTCTTTAACTTTACTCAACTTCTCCAAAATTAGAAAATGTTCACATTTTTCGGCTTTTTTCCAAAGTTCTATTTTATGCTATAGTCTCTGTACTTCAAGAAAATTACATTCGAAATCTTCCTATCAGATAGTCCTCCTTCTTTATATTTTGAAATATTGAAGGTGTCTGAAATATCCTGAAAGAACTATTTGATTAACAAATATGTCCAAGATATTCTACCACTGACATTACGCATTATAAATTTTCTTTTTTTTAAGTTTATTTATTTTGAGAGAGAGAGCGTGCACACACACGTGCCCTTGAGCATGAGTGGGGGAGGGGCAAAGAGAGAGGAAGAGAAAGAATCCCAAGCAGGCTCTGTGCTGTCAGTGCAGAGCCTGACATGGGGTTCAAACTCAGGAATGGGGAGACCATGACCTGAGCCAAAATCAAGAGTTGATGGTTTAACTGACTGAGCCACCTAGGAGCCCTAAGCCTTATAAATTTTCAAACAAAAATACTTTTAGAACCTCTCAGTACAAATAATTTAATTTAAAAAGGTACAATTTTTATGGATTAATTATACTTGGCAGAAAATTTATTAGATACCTAAATTTATTCTAAAAATATTAATCAAAACAATTTATCCTAAATCCAAATATAAGTTATAATCAATGTTAATCAATAACTTAATTCCTAAAATTTGCTCACTTTGGCATTGTTGGTATACTAATCATACAGATAAAAAAACAAAAATTCAACCACCTAAAGAGTTCAAAATACTGAAATGTAAGATATCATATTGACAAAATATTTGTATATATATGGTAAACCTTTTTTGTACAAGCATTAAAATGAAAATTAAGAAATTTTGAATAGTTTATGTATAAATTATATATATAATATGTATATACATACACATACATGTTCAGTACATAATTTTAAAATTCTTATTAAGCACATTTTCACCATATTGTTAGGAAATACATTTGTGCATGACCCAGTGCAAATTCATAACATAGGACTAGACAGATATGTCAGCCTGTCCACAATCATAACAGAATTAAAACCCCCTCGTCCTGCTCAAGAAAATTAATCTTCCTTCAATATCAGAATATCTGTATTCCAGGCACTCACCAGATATACCTCTAAACTGATTACTATCCAAGCTTTGTCAAAAGTGCAGCTGTGATAGCTGACATGTCAAAGGGGCAGGTAAGTCACCTTTTAATTAATAATTAGCATTATATTGTCAGATAATTAATATTGCTCTAACAAAAGCCCAACCACATTGCATTTTAATATAAAGTCCTTAAATTATTAAAGGGAAAGATCTAGAAATAACTGAAAGTGTGCCAAATAAAGACATTGTTAAGGCCACTGTCTATTTTGCTGTTACTATTTCTTATGTACACCCTTTATACATACATATACATAAAAAGATATACCTTCATTATCAGATTATTACATATACTGATAAGTGTTTCATATTGCCCTGGCTTCCAGGACATCTAGAGCTAAATTAGGTTTTGTGTTCATTTCAATTGTCAAGAAATACATTTATAAAAAAAATGAAAAGCAAAGAGTAATATAAAGGAAAAAAAATTGTTTTGTTCTCTTGCAAATAAGGAACACACTCATTATCAGTTTGTTGGTTAAATAACTATTCTATTTTTGTTATTACATTTATTTGATTATTGGTAAGATTTAAAATATTATAGTAAATCAATGCCCTTTTTATTTCTTATTAAAAAAAATTTACATTTCTTGGTACATGAATTTTAATACTTCATGTCCTTTGTCAACCTTTCCATTAATACTTGAAGATTTTTTATAAACTCACAGGAACTCTACATATAATGAATGGTATTTCATATTTCTTTCAAATATTTTCTCTGCTTGCTTTTTATTTAATAGGCATTAAATATCACATGAACAATTGTTTAATAAGCAAGCTTTCTTTTTCCCACTAAATAGATGATGCAACCTTTCTTATAAATTTTTTTCTAAAACTAAGTTTTGAGTTTCTATACAATTACATCGACTTAGCAATAAATTACACATTTACTTACAAGAACTATGTGAGCATGCATGGTTAAGATACTTGTTCCCTTTAGTTCCTACATATTTTAATGCTGATTTCTATTTTTAAAAAGTTATAAGCCAAATTCATATTTAAATATTCTATTAAGACCCAAATACATTTCTTGCTATTATCATTACTATCTCTATCATCAAATTGGTCATTTTTTTTGCCAAGAACCTTACAAAGATTTTTTTTTTTAGTTACTTATAAATTACTCACCATGTGAGAATCTTGGGGTTGTGACTACATTAATGCACGAAACACAAATCACAATCCAGAAAGGTAACAATGAAAACAAACTTAATACTCATAACTGTCTATTTCTATAAACTGATCTACTGTTTCAGTTTTTTTCCTTCTGATATCATGTACCTGAGTAAGAACTGTACATTTTAGAACTGCAAAGGACTTTAAACCATTTACTTAAACTACCATTTTTCTTTTTTTTTAATTTATTTTTTACATTTATTCGTTTTTGATAGAGAGAGACAGAGCAGAAGTGGGAGAGGGGCAGAGAGAGAAGGAGACACAGAGTCCAAAGCAGGCTCCAGGCTCTGAGCTGTCAGCACAAATCCCAATGCGGGGCTCGAACTCAGAAACGGTTGAGAGATCATGACCTGAGCCAAAGTCGGGCACTTAACAGACTGAGCCACCCAGGTGCCCCTATTTTTCTGATGAGGACTTTGAGACGTTGAGGTGGAAGTGGCTCCTGTGGTAGAATAATCTCAGAACCCGACCACTGTTTCTTTAGACTCAGCATTTTCCCTACTCTATTGTACGTGAGCCCTTTTAAAATTTAAAGAAAAACAAAACATAATTTCATATATTAAATTTCTAGTGGAATCACTTAAATTAGTAATTCATATATAATTCTTCTAACTACTGATGTATGAATTGTGATTGAAGTCACTAAGATAAAAATCATATCTTTCTCAACAAGTAAGTATGAGTCTCTGTATATCGAAAATGATAGTTAGGGGCCCCTGGGTGGCTCCATTGGTTGAACAACTGACTCTTGATTTCAGGTCAGGTCATGATCTTGTGGTTGTGAGATCGAGCTCCACATCAGGCTCCATGCTGGGCGGAGACCCTGATTGGGATTCTCTCCCTCCCTCTGCCTTTTCCCCACTCACTCTTTCTCTTAAAAAAAAAAAAAATGATATTTATTTTTACCATAGTAAAAAATATTAATGTTTCAGCAACTACTCTGGCATAGATAATATATCAATTTTAGGTTTCTTCAAGTAGACCCTGTCAATGTCATGTATATAGAATGCAATAACCTATATGTATCATCAAAAAGTCAAGATGAATTAATATATAAGAAGCATGGACATTATGTCCATTAAGTTAAGCATATTACTCATCTACTGTATTGGATATCATAGTTTATATATAAGTGAAATTTATAAAATACATTGTTCCAGACAAAAAGACACACACACACAGACACATATAAACTACAGATTCTTATTTAAAACAGGGTTGCTGGAGGGAGGTGGGCAAAGAAATGGGTTAAATGAGTAATGGATAGAAAGGAAGGCACTTCTTATGATGAGCACTGCTTGTTATATGCAAGTGATGAATCACTAAATTCTACTCCTGAAACTAATATACTACATGTTAATAACTAGAATTTAAATAAAAAAATAAAATAAAAAATAAAACAACAGAGATCTGGAAGAATTACATTTTATATACATGGAATACAACTTTAAAAACTTACATAAGATTTCAAAACTTAAATAAGATTAAAAGAAAACTAAAATGTGAGAAAAACCATTGATGCACTCCTCTTCATTTGTCAGTAGTACAGATTAATTTCCATTCTCATCATTGCTTGCTGGGACAAATCTCTCAACTAAGCTACATGTTTCCACTATTCCTCCTCCACTATCTATCCTCCATACAACGAAGAGTGATGTTTTTAAAACAAATCAGTTTATATAACTCTACTCAAAAGTCTTTCAATGACTTTCCATCTCCCTTAGAACAGTATTGGTACTTTTTCTCAATTCTCTATATGGCCTTGTTCCTGACTATTTCTCCCATCTCTTCTACGAATCTCTCCCTTGCTCAATAAATTTTAGTCACACGGGCTTTCCTACAATTCTTGAAACACACAAGCTCCTTCCAGGTTCAGAAGCTTTGCACTTGTGTCCTGTGGCAGAAATGCTCTTGCCCCTTCTATTCACACAGATCTCTCCCTCATTCATGCAGGTCTCTCTTCCAATGCCATATCCTCAGAAAGGCCTACACTGACAACCCTATGTAAGAGAGCCTAACCCACAAGCACTGACCCCACCCAGCTTTTTCCTTCCCTTCTTCCTGCTTCATTTTTCTTGATAGATAGAATTTAACCAAATTTCATGTTGCATTTCAATTATTTTATTTCTACATTCACCACTAGAGTGTAAACTCCATAAGAACAGGGGATCAGAGCATATCTGACTTGTTTCCTACTGTATTTTCAATAACTAGAATTACACATGGCACAGTGTAGATGCTCACCAAGTATTTACTGAATAAATTGTTAGTACTTTGATTTTTACATGTCTATTTTTCTAAGAAACATAATTAAAAATCATTCATTCCTTCATTCCATCATTCATTCACTTTATAAGTCTGAACCTTATAAAATTATCCTTTTGTATGTCAAAATGGCCAAATATTGGTGATTATACATCATTCAGTCTAATATAAATGAATAATAAAAAACTGTTTGGGGCACCTGAGTGGCTCAGTTGGTTAAGCGTCTGACTTGATTTTGGCTCAGGTCATGATCTCACTGTTGGTACATTTGAGTTCCATGTTAGGCTCTGCACTGACAGTGCTCGGTATACTTGAGATTCTCTATCTTCCCCTCTCTGCCCCTCCCCCCGACCTAAATACATACATACATACATACATACATACATACATACATAAATCAAGCAAGCAAGGAAGCAAGCATAACTGGCTAAAAAAAATTTAGCCTCTTATTTACCTCCATAAATAAGAAAGTTATATATCTAAGACCCTCAAAGGCTTAAGAAGTTTTACCCAGCTTCAATTGTTAGAAAATGAAACTTTAAAACAATAAATAAAATGTAACATTTGAATGATAACCTTTTTACAATGTAGTTTCCACTTGCCATGGCACCTTGATAATCTATGGCTCTAGTTTACCTTTGCTTATTTGGAGCACTCCTGAGGAACCTGAAAGATTGGACCATATTTTAACCCCGGTATGCTTTCAGGGCCTCCTAATATTACAAAGCGCTTTCTAGTCTTACAGTCCTAGCCAAAGTCCAAGCTATTGTCTTATGTTCGCAGGGCTTTTTGTTTTTTTAATTAGCGTGTTGTTGCATGTTTTGGGAAAGAGAGGTATTATGTCTTTTTCCCTTGTCTCGGGATATATCTGAATTCTTGCCAATCTTTCTATGCCTGTCTGTAGAACCTGTTTCTTCTCTTCCCCTTTCCATATCTCAAAATGGCTCATAAATCAGAAAACATCGGCTTTCTTAGAATTACATATATATGAGTAAATACATGTTAGAAATACTTCTTTCATGTACAAACTTTGTTCCCAACCATACGATTATGCCATAGGTACTAAGTATTTATTGAATAAATTATTGATGGGGTTAGATTAGTTCAAATATATTTACCTGGGAAGAAATCAAATTTATCAATTATAGTTCTCCATTGGAAATTTGTATAAAGGGGCACACCTTCCTAGGAGAACACATTTATAAATCTTAGAGGCCTTTTTCAAACAATTTCCCTCCATGTCTACAAAATTCTGATTCTGATTCTCCCTTGGTTTTCTCCTATGGCAAAGAGAAATCACTGCTTCAGGAAGTAAATCTTATAGAAGAAAATGGGTTGGATCACTTAGATGAGCTGAAGAGGAAAAAAGGTAGAGAAACACTGTGGTATATGCATAAAGTCTTTTCCATTCTCAACATGTTGTAGTCAAAAGCAAAGAGAAAAGGTGATTAAAGTGACTATAGTAATGCAGAGGTGGCATTTCCATAAATTCTCTCACAAAAATACTAAGAAAGTCATGTGTTCAGAGTGTTTTTAAAATTGTTTGAGGGGCACTTGGCTAGCTCAATCAGTACAGCATACAACCCTTGACTGGGGTTGTGGGTTCGAGCTCACCATTAGGGGTAGAGATTACTTTAAAAAACAAATAAATGAGTAAGCAAATAAACAAATTGCTTTGATATTTAATCCAGTCTTACTTCAAGATTCAGAACTTTGAAGGACAATTTTGAAAATATAGGGTTAGTATGAATAGTTATTCCCCCAAAGAGATGGTTTTAAAAATGATCTATCAGGGTTGCCTGGGTGGTTTAGGCAGTTGAACATCCAACTCTTGATCTCAGCTCAGGTTACAATCTCACAGTTTGTGGGATAGAATCCAAGTTGGGCTCAGTGCTGACAGCATAGAGCCTGCTTGGAATTCTCTCTCTCTCTCTCTCTCTCTCTCTCTCTCTCTCTCTCTCTCTGCCCTCCCTCACTCTCTCTCCCAAAATAAATAAACTTTAAAACAAACAAACAAACAAACATGATCTATTGGGGAGCCTTGGTGGCTCAATGGGTTAAGCATCCAACTCTTGATTTGGGCTTAGGTCATGATCTCACAGTTTTGGGGACTGAGCCCCACATTGGACCCAGTACTGACAGTACAGAGCTTGCTTGGAATTCTCTCTCTCTCTCAAAAATAAATAAATAAGCTTTTTAAAAAAGGTGATCTATCAATCCGTTTTCCTTTCTCAGGGATTGTTCAGAAATATGCCTTATTACCAAGAGCTTGATTAGCAAATGTGATTAAACTTTTACACAATGACCATCTTATGCAATCAAAACCCATAAAATTAGTGTATAAAAGAAATATATTCCCAAAGAAGAGGTACCAATGTCATGTTAAATCTGCTTATTTAACACTATATGATTTTATTCTATGTAGTAAGGATTTTATTCTTTGTTATGGATTGTAGCAATGAACTGTATAGATAAAAAGGATGAAAAATTCACAAGAATCCTATGAATAATCCATAAACTCACTTAAACCTTTGCTATCAGGAACATGCTTCTAAATTAGCAAAATTTAGGGGCGCCTGGGTGGCGCAGTCGGTTAAGCGTCCGACTTCAGCCAGGTCACGATCTCGCAGTCTGTGAGTTCGAGCCCCGCGTCAGGCTCTGGGCTGATGGCTCGGAGCCTGGAGCCTGTTTCCGATTCTGTGTCTCCCTCTCTCTCTGCCCCTCCCCCGTTCATGCTCTGTCTCTCTCTCTGTCCCAAAAATAAAATAAAAATAAAAAATGTTAAAAAAATAAAATAAAATAAAATAAATAAATAAATAAATTAGCAAAATTTATAATTCAATTGCAGTTGGTTCAGCAAACATATATTCTGTCCATCTATATACAGAGCATTGCATTAACTATGACCAGAGACACTAGGACCACAGAATCCTGCAGGCAGGATTATCTAAGATAAAGATTCTACTCAGCAAAACCAACAGGAACAAGCTGAGAGCTGACTGGGAAGAGGTCACAAAGAAGAGAATAGTATTTAAGTCTCAACGTCTGGTGAAGGACATCACAGACAGAGATCAAGATGAATGACACAATGGTAAAGCATGAGCTGTGTCCATGGAATGACAATAATGGCCTTATAGATGAGAAATGGTATGTTTATATGTATTACCTCACTAAGTCCTTACAATGTCCAATAATGTAAATAAGGCAAATATTTCAGTCTCATTTATAAGCAAAGAAGCATATAGAAATGGTTTCTATGTATGCCATGACAAGAAAAATCCTGCAAGCCCTGAAATCTGGAGAGGTTTATCACAGCTACATTAGTAAATGAATCAACTAGAGATGGAAAAAGTGGCTACGACCAAACTGCCATAAAATTACAAGAATCTGCTGTAGTTAGCACTCATTTGGTTCCACAGCCCACATCAACTAAATTTTCTGGCTCATTACAAAAGAGAAAGCAGACAAAGGAGAATAACTAGGGCTAAAGAAGGATGAAAGGAAATTGATAGAAGATCAAAGAAACAATGGATTCTAAAGTGGTAGCAAGTAAGCTTTTGAAATGGCTCTCCCTGGAGTACAAGCTGAACATTAGTAGATGAACCAGAATGAATAAGATGTAGAAGGCATATGAGAAGGACAGAAGGACTCGGGGGAGGAGGTAAATAAGAAGTTCGTTATGGGGGTGGAGGGGGGGAGCAGAGAATGGGAAACAGGATGGGTAAGATGTAGTGTTCACAGAAAGTATGTTCAGAGTTAGAAATTTTGGAAATGGAATACTTCCAAGTAATGAAAGACACTGTAATCACAATGATAGGTAAATCTCAAACTGGCTGAAACTTAAGACACAAATGATACTAGGTTTCAGGAGGCAGAAACAATGAGAGACACAGTGGTCAAAGGACATCAGCTTGAGTACTGTCTCCAAATGCAGTGTCAAGAGAAAGCCATTGAGGAAGATCAAACAAAATAGTTAAACTGTTAAGGAAGAGGAGATGAAAATAGTGGAGATCAAGAAGTATGCTGAGGGGTGCCTGGATGGCTCAGTGAGTTGAGCGTCTGACTTCAGCTGAGCTTATGATCTCACAGTTTGTGAGTTGGAGCCCCACATCAGGCTCACTGCTGTCAGCCTGTCAGCGCAGAGCTCACTTCAGATCCACTGTCCCCCTATGTCTGCCCACCCCCACCTTGCGCTCTCCCCCAAATTAAATGAGTATCAAAAAAAAAAAAAAAAGAGAGAAGAAGTATGCTGAGCCTGCCTCTTGGTTCCAAGATTTTCAGGGAATTGATAGAGAGGCAGTCTGCACTGGAAAGGAATCCCAAGGATGTTGTCACGTTTTGGGTAATATAAGAAAGAGAATGTCTGAGCTCAAGTATGAGGATTAGTTTGTTCAGAACAGAATGACATATGCATGCAGCAAAGTAGAGGCAACTAATAAACAGCAGATAGATGGAAGGGCCCCGAGGGCCTATAAGGCAGAACCAGTAAGGTGTAAGAAGACAGGAGGATATGGTAGTACAACAGAGAAGCATTCATCCAAGGGGAAAAATGCTCATAGTTCAGTAACCATACAGGGAGTGGTAAGTAGACTAAAAGTAGTTAATAAAGAAGGTTTTAGCAACATCAACCATGTGGGTCAAGATGGTACTTTTATTTTTAATCTAAAAAAAGTACAGATTTTCAATAAGAAAGTAGAATAACAATTCCCAAATTGGCAATTTTTACTTAGTGAGCAAATTGTATGGTTCCATACTGAAATGAAATTAAGGTGAACTTAGCATATACATTGAGAGATTTTGTAAATGTGGACAATTACCACCTTTAAAAGAAAACTGGAATCAAAACTCACCACAGCTAGTACAGTGTTTTCTAATTCAGCACTCTTAATGCATTTTACAAATAGTATTTTAATAATCATATTGTCAAACTGACAAGACTAAGAGATAAAACATTTTGACTACATTGAATCTAATACTTAATATAAACCTAAAATACTTCTAAAAATCATTTAAGTAATAACTATGTTAAAAAATATAAGAAATTTCCATCTAGACCTTATCTCAGCCTGTAGGAAGGAAAGAAAGTAATTTAAGAATGAATACAATTTCAGACTGAGATACTGCAAACTAGACTTAATACAGTGTGAATGATTTCAGGTAGTAATCATATTTCTAGAGTAATTAATAAAGAAAAAGAGAAAATTATCATCTAGCTTTAGTTTGGACACACATATTAAATACCCTACTTTAAGTTTCAGACATAACTTTCATTGGTATGTAATAAGTGATAATTATTTTTAAAGTGATTTTTAAAAACATATTTTCTTTCTCTGTATGACTTATTTCACTTAGCATAACACTCTATGTTTTCACTCTTATGTGGATCCTGAGAAACTTAACAGAAGACCATGGGGGAGGGGAAGGGGGGGGAAAGTTACAGAGAGGGAAGGAGGCAAACCATAAGAGAATCTTAAAAACTGAGAATAAACTGAGGGTTGATGCGAGGTGGGGGGGGGGGGGCAGGAGGCAGGGGAAAGTGGGTGATGGGCTTTGAGGAAGGCACCTGTTGGGATGAGCACTGGGTGTTGTATGCAAACCAATTTGAAAATAAATTTCATATTTAAAAAAAATGAAATAAAATAAATAAAAACATATTTTCTTGCATCCAAAATTTGCTTGCCCAGTTTAGCTTTATTGTTGCCTCAGAAAATAAGGCTGAACAAAATTGAATTCCCTGATTAAAAACTCAGAAACATGTATCCACTCATTTGTCTTGAGGAATAATCACAATATAGCCACATAATTTATTTTGATATTTAAGGCATTCTGCTTTTTCCATCAATCACTAGATATATTTAGTGCTTTTCTATATGACAGTACTGTTGGCCCCTGAACCATGTGGGTCCACTTATACAAGAATTTTTTTTCAAAATATATGTACAGTATTATACTTGTATTTTCTCTTCTTTATAGATTTTCTTAACATTTCTTAACATTCTTATTTACAGAAATCTGGGGAAAGTCCAGAAAGGGGATGAAAACTACCATCCTCAAGCCAAATCTGTCCACTTCCTGCCTTTATAAATAAAACTTTATCGAAACTCAGCTGTGCCTATTCATTTATGTATTGGCTAGCTTCATGGTACAAAGGTAGGGTTGAGTACTTACTACAGAAACCATATGTCTTACAAAATTGAAAATATTTACTATCTGGCCCTGTACAGAAAAAGTTTGCCAACCCCAAGTTTGGGTTCAGAGGGATTCTCCATTAATTTGTCTTTCTATCACTGTTTGTATCTTACACTTCCTTCTAAACCCACCATCAACATATAGAAAACAGGTTTCTTCTGTGTCAAGAAATCTGCAGTACATGAGGCAGCTATTAAGCATCAGGACACATCCGACCAGAACTCCATGCTATCCTTTCCTGCCAGCTAGCCAACTTTGGAATCTCAGTCAATGTTTCTTTCCTCTTTAAAATTATCACCCACTCTTATCTCTTGAAATTTTCCCTCTCCCAAGAATTAAAAACAAAACAAAAACAAAAAAACTGCTCTGCTCATCTGTTTCTTGCATCTTCCAAGTGTACAAACCCTTTCACTACAAGAAGTTCCCCAAGCCCCTTTCTTGTACTCTGTGGCTCCAGCAACAAAATGAGGCAATAAAAATACCTTATTTCACAAAGACTTTCCCAGACCTTAAAGCCAATCAAGGTACTTACTGGTGATCCATTGTCACAAGCAGGTAAATCACCTTCTGAAGAGGTTAACACCAGGTTCTTGGTAGCATAGGCATCCAATCTAAGTAACCAGACCAAACCAACCAAACAAACAAAACCTATTCTTTCACTGGAAGAACATTTTCAGATCTTCTAAAAAAAAATAGAAAACTGTGACCATTTATTTATTTTTCCTAATTTCTGGTATGGAAATAATAACTGATTCACCAGCATTCTAGGAAGTACAGGCTGTCTGGCATGGGCAATGCCCTCAAAAGCAAGAATCCTGTGGTGACAAGAGAGAGAAACTAGACTACATGGAAAGTATCCCACAGAAAGTGAGGAGGAGTGATATGTGTGGGGATACTGGCTTTTAGAAAGGAGTGAGTTTGGAGAGAATGTAAAGGTTATTAAAGCCTGCATGATGAAAGATAGCTACAAGTCCTAAAATCGAGCACTCTCCTCTTTGTGAATCGTGAGTAAAACTGAAGTAAATATATGTATTATATGTACATAAACAAAAGCAAACAAAATAATAGCATTTCTTGTGGAATTTGGCAAACAGGATGAGTCGTTAGGTCTGAGTCTTATGAGGCCTGAGTCCTGAAGGTGCTTGAGATTAAGAGCAGGAGATAGACAACAAGAGGAAGTAATACACTGTCAAACCAGGAAACGGGTTTGAGCTACTCTCAGCCCTTAAATGGAAATGTGAATAAATGTGTCCATACACCCCAGGACAGAGAGGGGCCCTCAGTTGTGATATGGTCATAAATTTTAATTTCTTTAACTGAAAAGAACTAGGAAATATAGTTGTTGGATAGTCTGTAAGGTTTCAGGTTCTATTACACAGGAAGAAAGATGTACAGCTTTCAGTTTCTCAGTCCAGTTACTTCCAACTGGGCATAATAATCTTCCTTAAATGATTTTCCTTCAAAGTTGACCAGTCTTAGAACTGGCTGATTAACCAGACCGGCAGTGCAAAGCATTTGTCCTAGGGTTCTTGTGGCTCCAAATCATTGGGTTAAAAAAATAGAGATTCAAGTACCTCAGCAGGATTATCTTAATTACTGATTAAGTGAATGCACTGAGCCAAATTACAACTTTGTTCATTTCTACATAAAATCTAGTATTTCCCCCTAGTTTTTGTTGACATCAATTGACCCTTGTTAAATAAGATTTGGTCCATGCTGTGTCTTATACCTATTTCTGTTGAATTGTCCTCTATCTAATTTTACCTTGATTGTTTCCTAGAGTTTTATTATTTTAATAGATTCTTTTTCAAGAACTTTGCCATGAGAAGGTTATTTTTATTTGATATTCCATCACTTTTTCTGCAATTACATATGGGTGATCTCATATATATTTCTTGAAAATTATTTTTTCCACTGGCATCCACTAACATTTGTTCATTCCATAACATTTTCATAATCTCATTGAGATGGTCATCTGCCAATAGAAATGTTACTGACCTAATTTCAGTTTTTAATCCCAGATTCTCACTAATTGTCATGAACAAGATTCCCTCAGGAAGAAAAGAGTCTTCTTTTCACAAGGCTCCAAGGCAGAAAGTTGTTTTTCTTTACAAACCATATTGAAGTTCAAGAAACTAGGCGCACCTGGGGGCTCACTCAGTTAAGAGTCTGACTTTGGCCCAGGTCATGATCTTGTGGTTCATGAGTTCAAGCCCCGCGTCAGGCTCTGGGCAGTTGTGCTGACAGCTCAGAGCCTGAAGCCTGCTTTGAATTCTGTGTCTCCCTCCCTCTCTCTCTCTGCCCCTGCCCTGCTCTCTCTCTCTCTCTCTCTCTCTGTCTTTCTCAAATAAATAAACATTTTTAAAAAATTTTAAAAAGGAAAGAAACTAAATATACCAATGTAACCCAAAATTCTAAACCAAATGTTTACCTTAACATAACCTTACAATAGATAATTACCTATAATACCTATATCTCAGAGACATTTTCTTATTGCTGTTATTTCTATTTTTAAATTAATGTTAATATACATATTCATACATATATTACTGAATTTAACCAAGGACGTGGACAAAAAAAGGAAAGTTTATTGGAGTCACTAGAGTATAATGGAAAACCCCATAGCTTTGGTAATCAGAAAATCCTGGGGTCAAATGTCCATTTGTGTGAATTTGGGCAACTTAGTTTTAAAATTCAGTGTCTTCATCTAAAAGATGAGATTTGTTTTAATTTTTTATAGGGTTTTACGGGGATTAAATGCGATAATATATGTGTAATGGAGCCTATGAAGCATTAAGTAGCTACCAAAATTATGCCCTCCTTCTAATGCTAAAAGTCCCAACATGTTTTCTCTGCATACAGTTGTTATTTTGATCCATGAGCATCCAGTGAAACCATCACTGCTTTCTAGAATAACATTAACTGGGCAAGGGACTGGTGGCCAAACTATAGGCAAATATGAATAAGCTTATCTCTGAGATGAATTCCATAGAACAGTGAACAACAGGAATAATCCACATAAACATATATGGACCCATGTGACCTACTTTCAGGAAGTAAGAATGCTCAGAGCACCCAACAAAATGGTAACCGAGCTCCAGCTAAATGCTAGGACCAGCTGAGCAATTGTTTATGATATATATGAACCTATTTTACATCACAGGGTTAGAAATTCTGAGATAAAATTAGGGCTCAAAATAAAAGAAACTAAGATGGCCTAAAATATGCCAAGTCTCATTAGGTCTATACATTAACAACTTCAATAGTCATTGCTATTATTGTCATAAAAATCAAAAGAGGTTACAAAAGTACATTATTGTATAGTACAAATGTACTAATCACATTTGACATGTCACTTTTAAATGTTACTTTATATATATTTACTGGAAAGTAATGATGTCATACACTTATTAATTACAAATATGGACTCACTGGAAGAATGTGCCAGGGGAACAACAACAACAACAAAAAATGTGGCGCACATGTTTGTTGATGGTGATCTCACATCAATATGCGGCTACATTATTTTGGTCTTTCCAGAGGACTCTGTATTAGAAAGATCTATGTTCCATTCAGGAGTTCCTCACAAACATTTATTTATAAGTGCAATAATGGAGCTATTCACAGGATGCATTATCCTTTGTGATTTTAAATCTCTCAAATAAAACTCATCTAAAGAATTAAAGCAATTAAATTAATGGCCAGTGTCACTTCAGAACAAATTGTTCTGGTCAATTATGTCATTCTGTGAAAAATTAAAACATTTCAGCTGGCTAAGATCAAAACAACAACAAATGAATTCCTTCCCTGAACTAACCAAATCCTAATCAACCTCTAAAGTTCATTTCATGTCCCCCTTCTTCCATGATATCTCCCTAATCACTTACTTCAATCCATGAGGACCACTAATTTAGAATTACAATAAGCCTCAGGGCATGTATAACAAATTTGGCATTTAATCAAAGAACAGCCAGCTAAACCTTCATCTGATGCATAAATGGAGACACAGAAAGACTGTGATCAAACCAAGGTTTTGTAGTTGTTTGGTGATAAAATCAGGACTACCAGAGTTTTGGGGATTTCATGCCAAGTTTTGTTTCCACTACATTCTATGTTCTCTGCCCACTACTTTATCTCTTATTTCCTTTGATGTATGTTTTTGCCTCTCACAATGAAAACATAAGATCTTTGAGGGAAGAAGGGTCAAGTGTAGAGGTGAGCTGGGAAGGAGCTCAGGGGTAAGTTTTGGGCATCTTGTTAGCTTCTTTACCTGTATCATTTATTGTACTCATTTCAGTCCTGTAAATATCTCTCCACATTTAACAGATGAGGATCTGAGGTTCAGAGAAATTTTGTTAGTTGCCCAAGGCTACTCAGATGGCAAGTTGGACAGTTTGGCACTTCAGGAAAATGATTAGTATTGTACTGTATGTACTGTAAGGATATCACTGTGCTACTCTTTCCCCTACTCTCTCAGATGTTAAGAATGTACCCCCATTTATTTAAAACACCCTCTTGTTCCTACGAAAGCTTCTATAAAATTGCAACTTGTTAAAGGCATAATAGCAAATAACAGGAAAGTGGAGTAGGAAATTTTTAATCACAATATTTACCACATAGCAACAAAAAATATAAAAAGGGTCTTTGAAATAAATAGAACTAGAGCAATCCTTTCTGTCCTAATTGGCACTGTTTTTGGCAGTTGTGAAGTACATTAGATGCTCATTTCATTATGCTTCTATTATGTAGCTAGACCATTATCAATAAAAGTAAAAAAAAAAAATATTTGCTAAGATTTCCATTAAGTAAAAAGGTTTCATGGAGGAATGCAAAGGGACATTTTTGCTAATGCTTTTCCCTTTGTAGAACTGAAAAGTGAAGATTTTTCTGAGTATGGAAATAAGCCAGAAATGTGGTCTGTTGATTCCTGTCTAGCATCAAGTGACAGGAGTTTATGTCTCTCCTTCAGTCCTTGGTAAGTTTGAGGGATTTCTTTGCCAACTATTAGCTGCAATAAGGATATTGTGAGGGTTTTGTTTGTTTTTTTTTTTGTTTGTTTGCTTGTTTGTTTACAAATGCAATATATATGTCTATGTAGGTAGTTAAATCTGGAAGTATTTGAACAATAACATGCAATACATTACACAATTTTAAACTAGATCAAAATCTCTATGTTAAAACCATGATTTGGTACATTTCTAATCTTAATTTAGAAGAAATTCACAATATAATTTTAAATAATTTAGGACTTTTTAAATTTACATTATGTCATTATTGATTTTACCAAAAACAAAAAGAGCTCCTAATGATAAACAAACAAAAAACTGTAAGATCTTAAGAGTAGTGACTGAATTCTAGGAAAATATTACACATGATGAACCAAGAAGAACTGAAAAATTTGCAGAAAATACCAATTCCCCAAATTACATACTCTTTATCCAGACTAGTACTGTTCCCACATAAAAATCTTGCTCCAGTAAGAGCAGGGGTAACATAAATCATAGGATCTAAATATGGAAGAAACCTAATTATTCACCACACCCCCACTCTATTCAAGCTTTGTCACAGAACATTTTCTCACAAGGCAAATGCTAAATGTCTCAGTACATAGCCTTGCAGCTGAAAAAAAAAAAAAAAAAAAACAATGTCACTAAGAGTTCAGTACAAAAAAAAACTGTCATCATCTCAATCAAGCTTTCTGTTTTGTAGAATATTCTGAGATAGTCAAAAAACACTATAAGACTAAAGTATACATGAACCTACAAAAAGACAGTTTGAATAAAAAAACAACTCGTTGTCTGCTTTACT
The DNA here is from genome assembly GCF_023721935.1 of Panthera uncia. Classification (NCBI taxonomy): domain Eukaryota; kingdom Metazoa; phylum Chordata; class Mammalia; order Carnivora; family Felidae; genus Panthera; species Panthera uncia. Next base: position 60,809,094 of record NW_026057580.1, on the reverse strand, counting down.
CATAAAACTAACAATTAGCAAAATGCAGCTATATAAATACTTAAATATATACAGCAATACGTCAACTTGTTCAAAAGTTTTACTCCTGAAGAATTCTGGGTAGGATTTATTAGCCAAATTTATCTTAAATGCACTAAGCAATGTTACACTTACAGAAAATCTTAAGTTGAATTTTAAAAATGATAAATAGGGCCTAACTTAAAAAAATTATGTACACATAATAATATATCCACATGAAACAAAAGAAGGGAAGAATGAAGACAGACAAATAAATAAGGAGGTTACTGCAATCATCCTTGTAGAAAAATGAGTACCTAGCTATGAACATAAAGATAACCCAGATCCAGATGAACTGAGAATGAGGAGTCTCCAAGTCTTAGAAAATGTTTAGCCATGAGAGTAAGGAAACAGTCAAAGACAAACCCAAGATTCTGAGTTCAAGTAATGGCATTAGTAGAACAAAAGCACGAATTCTGGGAAGAAGAAAATGAGAGCTGTTTGGGCACACAATTCTTGAGGTATCAAAGGAAATTTCGATGGCATGAAAAGAGGACATGACTAGACAGAGATTTAGAAATCACGGGTAAAGGAAATTGGTTGAGCCACAGGTACAGAGGTGATGGCAGAGGGAGAGTGTAGAAAGAGAGGCCTGGAGGTGTTACCAGAAAACTAGTGGGGGGGGGGGAATGGTTATATAAAGAGGAAACTGGAGATGTGACTCATTTAGGGAAGGGGAAGCTAAGCTATAGTTACATCCTGCTTTAAAATGTCTGAAACCCTCATCTGTTGGAAAAAAAAATCACTTGTCTTCATAATGCAATAGTTCATTGAGGAATTGTCTAATTCTTGGCACAGTTCAAACAGGGTAGACAGAGATTAAGTCCTCAGGTAATGATCTCTGCTCTGAAGAGTAGAAGGTGCCCACATCAGACTAAGGTTAGAGTTATCCTACAGCTCACAACAGCTATTGGGAAATGAAGTGTAAGATATCGTTACCGCTGCTGAGTCACACTGTATTAAAAAAAGAAGAACAGAAAAGTATACTCATGGTACTGGATGGAAGCACTCAAAAATCTTATCTAGAAACTGTTATATAGTGAAAAACAATAATGCCAATGAAAAAGGAAGAAAAAAAAACAGTTTAACTCTAAGAGCTGGACTATATAATCTATTATTTTCTTGGAAAATGCAGGCTTAGTTTGAACAACCTAAATCTCTATGGACACAATTTTCTTTTCTGTTCAGACTCCTCCTCAGGAGCAAAACCAAATTTGCCAAGTACCTGAAGTCCTCACAGGGTAGTGACAAGGAAATACAAAAAAATATTCTGTATTTCTTACAGTTTTGTTTTCCCTTTGGGGATCATGGTGACCAGTTGGGGAGAGAAGAGCCCATGTGTAGTCGTGTCTTGACTAACATGTCTGACAGATCCTCAGGAACAAAGGGCAGCCCTCCATGAGGGATCAGGTATGTGACATATTAGATAACCACTGAAACATTAGGAAAACCTTCTTTACTTATAGGAAGCTTTATCTTGTTCCAGAAAGTGGTAGGAAAAGTGAATATTTTAAATTTCCTTGTCCAGAAGGTGATATTCCAACCATTAAATTAAATTCAATAGACCTATAAAATTTCACCCAAGATTCACAACTTCTCAGGAGGAAAAATATATAAATGATTCTCCTTTTCTTGCTTTTTCCAATAAAAAAAAAGATTCAAATTAGTGAAAAAAAGTCTACATGTCAGCTCTTCTGTTCACTGAATCAGACACCTACAAGGTGCTTTGAAGTTTGAACTAGATGTCTGCTGATATTCAAAATCCCTTCTGTCTCTGAGATTCTACTCTTTTGAGTATGCCTGAGAAGAGGGAAACTTTCTGGGAATCCATTTCTAGGGAGGTGACCAGGGCCATGTCTCCCCTTAGGCTTGATGATAGAAATTTTCCCTCACAATGATCCCAGGACTTGTGATCCTGGACTCCAGTAGGAGCTCCTGCTGCAAGCCTCTAGAATTCTACTGCCAGTGGTCTCACCTTACCCACAGGAATAATTAGCAAGCATGGAAGCCCACTTTGCACTATTTGCCTATCAGTGTCTTCAAAAAAGAACCGTGGCCAGATGTTATTGTATATTAAGGATGATCTATAAAGCACATATATACACCTGTATCAGTGGGCTACAGCAAAATTTAGGGCCATCGTGTGACTGTGATGGGCCATGCACTGTTTATTCTAGCACAGTAAAGAGGGACTTCGAATCCCCAGTCACTATTTTAAGATCTATTCCTGGTTTGGAAGACTAATAAAGTGTTCCTTAAGCTACTCTTGGGAGTAATTTGCATATGCAACTGGTAATCATTAATTGGGTGACTGCAAATGTAGGCAACAGGGGATAAATAAATGCAAGCCTTTCTCTTTTAGTCACACTGCTCACCTTTAGGTTCAGAGTAGAAAAGAAGTTCTTATCCCTATGGACCACCTGTTCTGCTGTAGAATTCCAAATATAAAACAGCAGCGTACATAACATGGAGTTAAAACGATAGAAAAAAATAAATAAATAATTACTTGAGGTAGGTACCCTTGCAATGAAGAAAAACATTGAGGCTAAGTTTAGGCACATAAGATAAAATGGGAAGAAGAAACAAAAAGTATAAATCTCTATTCTCAGATATGGTAAACATTTATTACACTCTTACCACATGCAAAACACTAGGCTAAGCCCACTTTTTAAAATATGGGCTTTAAGTATTTTTTTGAATACTTTTTTTAAGTATTCAAGCAAGCAAGCAAGCAAGTAAGTAAGTAAGCAAGCAAGCAAGCTATACGCCCAATGTGGGGCTTGAACTCATGGCCTGGAGATCAAGAGTTGCATGCTCCACTGACTGAGCCAGCCAGGCACCCCCAAGCTCATTTTTATATGTTATCTCTTTTAATCGACATAACCATCCCACAAAGTAGTTACTAATATTATTCTCACTTTATACATGAGGAAACTGAGGCTTAAAGAGGTGAAACAATTTGCTCAGGGTCACACAGCTAGAAAAGTAGTGAGCCAGGCCAGTCGTTTTTTAAGTCTTTTCAAATGTTGAGGAAGTTACTTCATGCAGCCCTGCCACATAAACTGAAAAGAAACAGAGGCAACTTGTACTTCTCAAGTATTTTCTAGATTCCAAGCACTTTACTGGACACTTCACATACCTTTTCTATGTGATCTACATAACAACGCCCAGAGTAGCTATTATTACCTCCAATTTACAGAAAAGATCACTTGAGATTCTGCCAGTCCCAAAGTACTCCATAGCTTCTGTCTCAGGTCACCTTGTCTTGCTGTGAAAGGCCGACAGCTCTCACCTCAGTGTCTGTGCTGCCAACACTCAACCTCAGAGTCCCCTTAAGCCTGACCACCTTGTGTCCTCCAGACTTCTCTCTCTCTTTCTCCACCTCCTTAAAGTCATGGTCTGGAACAGGGGGAGGGGTTATTCTTCTGTTTCACATCGTCCCCCCACCTCTGGCTCTATAAAGCCATAATAGTGGAGAAGGTCCTCCCTTCCACACTCTGTTATCTTTTGTTGATTTGCCAAAAGAGAAGAAAAGACATTTAGAAGATCTCTTCTCAGGAAAACAGCCCAATTTGTAAGATTATTATTGTGCTCTCGAATCCTACTCTTGAGTGACAGAAACTGAATACTGTCATGCATGGTCCTTTCTTAACAAATTCTAATCATCATCCTCTCCTATCATCCCAGGCAGATGGATGCCTTCATAGGCTAGGATGAGTTTGTTCCAAAAAAGCAAAAGAGAAGTGCACAATTATTTCTAATTATCACCCTCAATAAACAGGCATCAGTCTCCTTCACTAGATTACTAGAACATGGACCTGAACCTTATTCATCTTTGTATTCCCACCACAACATTAGGTGTTCAATAAATGTTTACAAGTTAGATTGCTACCGAGTGTTATCTGGGTAGGAAATGTCACTTCATCAAATGCTTAAAACTGATTCCACAATACAAATTAGTTTATTAGAATAATTACCCCACAAAAGGTCCAAGGAATTAGAACACTAGAATATAAATTCCAGGAGAATAAGGACCTTGTCTTCTTAATAAGCACCTAGGACAGAGCCAGAGATAGAGCAGGATCCCAGCAAATATTAGTTGAATAAATGACTCATGAAGCAACACTTCCTAGGGGAAGCAGAAGAGAAAAATCTAAAATACGATAAAATATTGGAACAAGGACCTGATACGATTATGGGTGGAGAGCCCTAGAAAAAAACCTCGAGGAAATGAGAAGAAATACGAGGGCTTGGAATGTCTAAGGAAGAGCACAACAGGATCTAGTGAGAAGTACAATTACATAGTCACAAGTTCTTAACTGTGCATAAAAGTATTAATTTCTTTAACAGTTGTCCAAAATGGATTATTAGCTTTTCGTATATGGAAAGCAGAAAAGAATGCAGATTCTTGCTTTCCAATAAGGAATTATATTTTATTGGGAAGATTGCACAGGGAACATTTACATGATTCCTGGTATCAGTTGTCCACATCTGAGAAAAACTTGTGTGTGACTATACTAAACAGTGGGGCCATGTGCAGGAAGCCTCTTGTCCCTTAACCAAATTCCGTGTTGGAATTATTTCTCTGTACAAAAAATACTAAATCAATAGTTGCAAGGTATTCAGGGAAGCTCAGGCAACAAAATGATAACATGTATCCTCATTTTTCAAACAGCCAAACTGACGTTAGAGACCAATTCTGCTCTGGTAAATAATAGCAAAAGATAAATTTGTTTAGGTCACACTTTCTCCTCCACACATACAAGGTAGCACACATACAGGGTTAAAACCCTCCCTTTTGTGTGGAAATCTATTTGTCTTCTCCCTTCTTATAGGCCTGAGACCTTCTTATGGCTCCTGACCAAGAACTTTTCCAGGTTGCCACTGAGAAGAAAGATGTTAATTATCTACTTAGCACTTTCTTTTTAGCTTCTCAGTAGTAACTGCTCTTCATTTCTCTGCCAAGATAATTCTTGGTCTATTATCAGAGCTCTGAGTTCCTTATGCCATCATTCTGACTCACAGCTGTGAATTCCCCTGCTCAAAACATAAGGGAAGGACAATGCATACATAGTCAGCATGGGCACTGTATCTCTCTTTCGTTACATATTAATGAAACATTTAGAAATGACAAGGTTATAATTTCTCCTGGCCCTACGTGAATTCTTTCATATGCAATATTGTCCTCTTAACATGCTACTGACAATATCAAGGTTCTTGTGGTGCTTGAATTAGGTACAACAGATAAATAACTACTTTTTAAGAATTTTGCCTCAAAAGTACCTGTTCACCTGAGTTACTCCCACTAGATGCTGTTGGAAAGACCAATATCACCAAGACTTTAACTGTTCCCAAAAAAAACTTACAATGAAATGCCAACACATATACACAGAATAGTATTTTAGACTCATGCTGAGATGCAAATATAATATGTTTAATTTTTGGTGAATAAGAAGTCATTTGATTTTTCACAAGGCTTTATCTAAAAATTCCAGTGTAACAAATTCCACTAAGAAACCTAAGAATTTGAGAGGAGAAATCATAATAAACTGAATTAGAATGACAATATGACACAGTAGAAGAGCACAGGGCTGGGAGTTGGAAGACCTGGGTGGGAGCCTAATCCCTACCCCCACCTGCAGACTAAAGCTGGTGAGTGAGTATCCTGACACATTCCTATGGGAGGGAATGAGGGTATTGAATGTAATGATTTTTAGATTACTCTCTGCTTTTAAACTGTATGGTTTTATAGATTCTCATTACATTTGTTTAAAAAAGCAAACAAACACAAGGATTTTCATTCATGTCTGATTCTTTATAAAAGCAGAAGTTTTCAAACTGCTTAATAATGTTAACAATTTCCTTACATAACTACAAGAAGCCCTTTTGATTTCAATATAGTTTTCCTTGTATCTTATCAAAGTCACCCTGGGCCTTTTAAAAATCAAATAAGAAATAATATAAAGTGATAGTCTCATCCTGCCCACATTTTTATTTTTTTTTTATTTTTTTTATTTTTTTTTTAACATTTACTTTATTTTTGGGACAGAGAGAGACAGAGCATGAACGGGGGAGGGGCAGAGAGAGAGGGAGACACAGAATCGGAAGCAGGCTCCAGGCTCTGAGCCATCAGCCCAGAGCCCGATGCGGGGCTCGAACTCACGAACCGCGAGATCGTGACCTGAGCTGAAGTCGGACGCTTAACCAACTGAGCCACCCAGGCGCCCCTCCTGCCCACATTTTTAAAAATTATTTCCCAAATGTTAATTTTTTAAGGACAAAAGCTTTAATATTTTCTTTTGTGTTGACAACTGACAAAATGCATTTTCATTTTTGTTCTTCTCCTTTAATGCTGTAAAAATAGCTACCACTGGTGAAATGCATTTCCCTTACTTCAACATGGAGGGCAACATGAAAAAACTGTATGTTAACAAATCAAAGCTGTACTAAAGAGTTCTCAGGGGATAACTGGCCAACAGAGTTGACAACCAGGCAATCACCAAGCTCAAGAGAACTCTAGATTTTTTGTTTTACTTTTAATGTCAGTGATTAATATTCAGAAATTATCATTTTGAGTTGGTTTGTTCACAACAAAGAAAAATCAGTGACATTTTTGTTTATAAATAAGAAAATGTGGACTGAGTATTCTTCCAACAGAAGTATTGATTCCTAATGAGCTAATTTTTTTTAATGTTTATTTATTTTTGAGGGGAAGGGAGAGAATGAATGGGAAAGGGGCAGAAAGAGAGAGAGACAGAGAATCTGAAGCAGGCTCTGTGTTGTCAGTACAAAGCCCAACGCAGGGCTTGAACCAATGAACCAAGAGATCATGACCTGAGCCAAAGTCAGACACTCAATCACATGAGCCACACAGGCACCCCACACCTCTTCAATGAGCAAATTAAAGAAAAACCTCACAGTAGGATGTTTTGAGATATAGATGGCTCCATAACTACTTTCTTAGTAGATAACTCTAAGGGTTAAAAATTAGAAAAGATTTAAAACTATCCTTAAATAAAGGCTACATTTTGTCCAAGTGATGCATCGGATTATCCCAGAAATTTTACGACAGTTTAGAGACCACCAGTATCTTTCAGCTGTGAATCGTTGGTATTCATTGGATAAATGAATAATGAATAATTGAATAACAGACAACTTGACTGACTGACAAGCTAAAGGCAGAGTAACCAACTAACAGACTGATCAATTAAAGAAATAATTTAATTTCATAAAATATTTCAGATTTTTACTTCCTAAACCCAGTAAGGATGGTGTGACAGCTGCTGTCATTTCTGGCAAAGTCCTGGGAATAAAGTAAAAGATTTATACTTGTACACCAACCGTGTATTTGGACTTCAAATTGGACTATGGAGAAAAGCATTCTCAGACTATTCCTAAAGGGTAGATAAGCTTCATTTATGCCATATCTGGAAATCTGTATGTTGGGCCTTATGATGCACAACAAAAAATAGAACTTCATCACACAGCCATGCTGAGGGAAGATGCCAGTGGCCCAGTAGAGAACAAGGATCCTGAGAGACGCCACTTCATCCTAATTGCTGGGGAGCCAGTGAAGAGAAACAGTTGTCCAACATGGTCCATTTGTGATGAACACCACTGAAGAGATCTCTCAGGCCATTCTTGATTTCAGAAATGCAAAACATGGGTTTGAAAGAACCAAAACATGGAAATCAAAGATTGGAAACTAGTGAAAAGCACAAGAGCTGATCTCAGTGCTTTCTAGAATTTTGCCAGTTGTGGCATACATCCATTCAGCACATTTAGTTTCCAAAGCTTACTCAGCCAGTGCTTCTAAAGAATTCCACACTAAAGTGAGAACATAGTTTTTATAGCAATGCAGATGAGGTAGTTCCTGGTACATGCAAATAAACCTAATTGTTGCTTCTTTAAAAAAAAAAAAAAAAAGTTTGCACATACAAAATACTACCAGAATTCAAACCTGGTAATTTGTAATCAGTATGCAAAAGCACTAGTGAGCACAAGTATATTCCTTGGCAGGAAAAAAAAATATATATATATATTGAACAGTGTTGGTTCAAAGTTATTCACTCAGCAAATACTGACTGATGAGAGCACCAGGATATGGATGCAGAGATGAAAAGCTCACAGTCTCTGCCTTCAAGCAGGTTTTCTAGCTACTTAATCATACATAATTATATGTGTTCAATGTATAAAATAACTACAAAAGAGGCAGACAAATGTGTAACTTCCCAAATAGAGTTATTTAGAAATGCTACGGGATTTCAGAAAGGTACAGCAATAAGAATGAAGGTGGCGTTTCATGTAGGTCTTTTCCGAGCTCAATGAACAAGAGGAGGGCAGTCAAGGGGTAGGCACCTGGCCTGGGCTGACATCCAGCTCACATGCCTCACTTTGCCCTTAACAGTTGTTAACAGACTGACATACTTCCATACCTGGTGGTAACCAACCTCTGCTTCAATTTTCCCCAGAGCCCTCCTGCCATCCCAGCTGCAGGAGACACTCTCACAGGACCTCCTTCAATTGAGCAACCAAAATTTTAATTCATGGCATAGCAAGGCTCCCTAAGACCTTGTTCCAGTTTTTAGTGTTTTTGCTTTATGAAAGTTTAAATATAATATATATCTATCTTATACTAGGCCTCTTCAGAAAAATAAAACAGCTTGTAGTTTGGATTATCTAGCATGAAGGGGACCACACGGAAAGGTTCTTGAAATCTGATTATGTAGGATTTTAAATACCGGATTAAGTAGTTTTGATTTCATCTGGAAAGCAGTATAATGGGGGTTGGAGGGTGAGAGGAAAGAGGGAGGTAATCAGTAAAACTGTGCTTTAGAAAAATTGATCTGGAAGTAGTACACAGAATAGATTACACAGGCATCAAATATAACAGAGGCTACACTCTAGACACTCTGTAGTCCTCACTACAACCTTGTGCAGTAAGTACCATTATATCATTTGTTTTACAGATCAGAGACAAGGAAAGGCATTAAGAATCTTGCCCAAACTCATACAGTTACTACAGAGCAGAGCTGGGATATTACCCCTGTCCATCTAGTTCCAGAGCCCATCTCCTTAAGCAGAGTACTACACTATCTCTCAACAGATAAAGCAAAAGCTAGTGAAGATGTGAATTAGGAAAGATTACAGTTGACCTTCAAATGATATAGGGGGTACAGTGCTGACCCTCACACAGTCAAAAATCTATGTATATCTTTTGACTCCCTCAAAACTTTACTAATAGTCTACTGTTGACCAGAAGCCTTACTGATAACATAGTCAACACATATTCTGTATGTTACATGCATAATATACTGTATTCTTACAGTAAAGCAAGCTAGAGCAAAGAAAATGTTACTAAGAAAATCATGGGGCGCCTGGGTGGCTCAGTCGGTTAAGCGTCCGACTTCGGCTTAGGTCATGATATCATAGTTTGTGAGTTCAGAGCCCCCGTCAGGCTCTGTGCTGACGGCTCAGAGCCTGGAGCCTGCTTCGGATTCTGTGTCTCCCTCTCTCTCTGCCCCTCCCCTGTTCATGCTCTGTCTCTGTCTAAAAAATAAATAAATAAATAAAAGCATTTAAAAAAGAAAATCATGAGGGGGGGCATCTGGGTGGCTCAGTCGGTTAAGTGTCTCACTTCAGCTCAGGTCATGATCTCACAGTTTGTGAGTTTGAGCCCCGTGTTGAGCTCTGTGCCGACAGTTCAGAGCCTGGAGCCTGCTTCAGAATCTGTGTCTCCCTCTCTCTCTGCCCACTTGTGCTCTGTCTCTGTCTCTCAAAAAATAAATACACGTAAAGAAAAATTTTTTTAAAGAAAATCATGAAGAAAAGAAATTACATTTACAGCACTGCACTTTATTTAATTTTTAAAAATCTGTGTAGAAGTGGACCTGCACTGTTCAAACCCATGCTGTTCAAGGGTCAACTGTACTTAAAGACAATGTTTTTAGTGATTTTATTTTTAAGTAATCTCTACACCCAACGTGGGCCGGAACTCACAAACCCAAGATCAAGCGTCTCATGCTCTATCAACTAAGCCAGCCAGGTGCGCCCTTAAAGAAAATATTTTTAAGGATTGCATTTTACATGTGCATAAAGAAGATAAAGAGAAATCAAAAATGACTCCTTCCAAGTTTGATAGAACAAAAGGTCCATCAGGAAAAAGGGAAGAAAGAAATTCAGATGGAAAACCTAGTTTGGGAATAACAGGTGATGATTTCGGTGTCAGTGAGATTTGCCAGTCAGTGTGGCCTTCAGGTCCTGGACAGGGAGTCTAATGCTCAGAAGATAAAATTAAACTCTCTTCTAGAATAATCTGCAAGAAGAGTTAGTAGAAGCCAGGGGAGTGCTGGTCAGACAGAGAGCAGAATGAAAGCTCTGGAAGACACTTTAAGGTCTAAAGGAAGAATTAACAAAGCTTACTTTAAATCTGAATTTGCCAGTGATACATAGGATAGATTACAGGAAAAGTTCACTATTTACAAATATACATGTTCTGCTATCTTTACCATTTTTGTCTTTTACTTCATGTTAATGAATGTTTTAAACTAATGGTACAAAGTAAAAAAATTAGCATAAAATTATACACAGTCAAGGTAAAAATTTGGGAAAAAAGGTACATATTAGAAAAAAAAGCAATGGAATGTGCTGAAATATTATCCAATGGTTTGTGAGGTGTTTCTGTTATTAAAAAATGTATTTTACTATTTCTATTTTACATATTTTATGCAATATGATTACATAAATTATATAATAAGATACATTCATTATAACATAGTTGAAAAAAATGGAAACCATCATATACATGTATTTTCCATAGGAGAAACCATCTCCTCATGAATAATCTATATGATCTTTTCTCAGATTCTAGACATTTTCCACTCCCACAGCTACTCAAATCTGTGCTCCAAATTTGGGGAAACTTCCTATGGGAAGGGACCCAGACTGTTCAATTAGTCAAAGTTTTAATGAGTACTTCATTAAAGATAAATAATAGTGTAGTGCTGTCCTTTTTTGTATAGAACCCAATTCCCTATAAATGTCAAGGATAACATGGATTTGTGAGCCACTCTACAAAAATGAGTATAATGACCTGTTTTAAGTCAGGATTTCTTCAACTTGATTTGGAGCCAGCTCGTCTCTGTTCCTAAAGGAGCAAATCTCAATTAAATGATAACATAGAGAAAAAGGGTCTCCTTACTTTCCACCTCATGGTCTCTTCAGGCTTCAAAAACCCATCTGTTTCCAAATTCCATTTAACCTGCTCTCACTTTCTCCCAATACCCTCTATCAGAAAATCACCTTTCTTTCCTCCTCTATCCTCTGTCAAAATCAGAGGAAAGCAATCAGATTAAGCTAATATGTACTAAACTTTGAATAACAGGGAGCTTTTCCAAGAATATTTTCATTTGCTATTTTTTCTTTTTTTTTTTTTCAACTCCACGTATAATGACACATATACATAACTTCACATAGACACATAGGTATTCTCGTGCGTCTTTTTCCTTTTTCCCCCCTTTATCTTTTTTGTTTGATTCTTCCCTTTGGTCTTCCCATTTACATCCACATTTTCCATATATATCCATGCCTCTTCTCTTCCAGGCATCTGTGTCAAACAACCAATAGGTTTTTCTCTTTATTTATATCACTTCATACAGAGCTACCCTTACAAACACATGGGCAAAAATACACACACAGTACACTGATGGACATAACATATGCACATACATTTATACAGGGATTTTTTAATACTGTATTACAAAAAAGGGAGAAAAATATTATATATTATACATTACTATATATCATATATTATACAGCATATATATTATTATACAGATATGTATGTATTTTGGGTTTTTTTCTGTTTTGTTTTTTTAGTTATTGCTTTCCTCATTCAACAATATCTTTTGGAAAGCCCTCTAAGTCATCTGGTGTAGTACTAATTTCTTCTTTTTAATAGTAGTACATTATATGACATCAGTATGTCATAATTTATTCAATGATTTTCCTCTTAGTGGAAATTTATTCTATTTCCTTTTTTTTTTTTTTGCCACAACAAACAACACTGAAATAAACATCCATTTACTTATATCTTTATACATAGTGCTTTTATTTCTATGAGATAGGATCTTATGTGTATATAGCTTTCATGTGTATATTTCAGTTGAATAGACACTGCCAGATTGCTTTCCAACCAGGCTGTAATGTTTCACATTTCCAGCAGCATTGTATGAAGTACCCTTTCCCCCTTTTCCCAGTCAGCATTAGATGCTACAACTCTATTCTGGTTCTGTCAGGCTGATGAGTGTGAAGTGATATATCACTTATTTTCAATTTGCCTTTCCCTGATTGCTAGTAAACTGAACATCTTTTCATATGCATAATGGCCAAGTGCCCTGAAAAATAAAGTTTATTTTTCTCCTTTTTTTTAGGGAATAACCTACTAGGGCTTTTTAAAGTATATCTAAGAACAAGTGTAACTGGCCCATCCATGTGAGTAAAAATGGGATTCCCTGTAGATAGTTGAAATTAAGTCATTCTAGAACAGATAATCAGCTGTATGCTATGTAGAATCATTGAGGAATTCCCTCATTGCAACCTAAAGTATCTAAGAGTTTGTTTTGTGCAATTGTGGATTGATAGAGAAAGAAAGGAAGGAAGGCACGAAGATTGAAGTTCATTGGTGGAGTCAGCTGAATAGCCAGCATTGCCTTTGGTCTTTTTATACTTCAGCATGTGCTACAATGCACAGGCCCATCTGCTCTCTGGTAGGACACATCCCATGTGGTAATAAATTATAGCTCTAAGGTATTATGACAAGATGAAACTTCATATGAATTCCCATAAGAGCCATAAGAAAAAATGCACTGTAAGTCAAGGAAAATACACAAAAGACTCCATACACAGTTCTAAGAGATGTCCACGTATATATTTACATAATTAGCTTTCCTGATCATGTTGCAAAGTTGAATAATTCAGGAAGAAATATACATATGACATTAAAATCATACCATTTGATTTTCAGTGGTAAGGAAGTATTTGTGAGCAGTAAATTGAATTTATATTCAAAAGTGTCTCTTTGTTTACTTTTTTATTTTTTCATCTTACTTCGGAGTGGGGATGGAGTAAATATGAAAGTCTAGGATTATTTCCAGGGATGCCTGGGTGGCTCAGTCGGTTAAGTGTCCGACTTCGGCACAGGTCATGATCCCACACTTTGCAGGTTCAAGCCCCATGTCAAGTTCTGTCCTGACAGCTCAGAGCTTGGAGCCTGAAGCCTGTTTCAGCAGACTCCCCTCCTCTCTGTCTCTCTGACTCCCAAAAATAAATAATTAAAAAAAAAAATTTTTTTTAAAAAGAAAGTCTAGGATTATTTCCTTCCAAGAATGTACTCAGTGAAATTTTAAACTTGAAGTGTTTCTCTAAAAGGACTGAAAAACAAAGAAGGACTTCATCAGGTAGGTCATAAAACCACTAAACATTGTGAAATCAGAGCTGTAATGATGCTCCAAATTAGCTTCCCCGAGGAGGGGATTCTGGCCACAGTCTTTGTTAAGTGCTGTAATGTGTAGTGAGTAAAATGAATTATTCATGTAATACTTGAACATACTCTGGGAATTTCTCAAGGACTCCAGGAGAAAAATAGATTTGTCTTTCAGGGAATGAGAAGAATCTGGATCCTGATTTCAAGCAAATGATACAATCTAAGAGCAGCTTGCATTGATTTCATAACCTTTAGAATTTCCCCCCACTCGGTAAAAGCAGAGGAATATAAGTTAATCCATCGGGTAAAAATCTGCACTGTTTATGGAGAGCATTCTTCTGAATTCTCAGAGGTGGGACTTCCATTCCTGATGTATGATACACATTCTGCTTGCCTTTGCTAAGTAAACAGTTGCTGCTATTTGTGTATATGAATTATTTCTCTTATAACAAGGCTGGAATTACATTTGGGAATTTAATTCAAATTAAGTATTAATAATAGGAGCAACCTTCTTAATGTCATAAAAAAGTGCCTTCGCTACTTAAAACGTAAACCATCACAAAGCATCCTCCCTTTCCCTGCACACCTTCAAGTTCTAATCCCATCATTAAATTTTCTGTCAAGTTATTTTCTAAGTTGTTACCAATGGAAGGGAGGGAATCCAAATGAGATTCAATGCTCATTTACTTGAGATTGCCTTAAAATACTGTTTTGTTTTGTTAAAAAGAGAATACAGAGCAGATGTTTATTCCTTGATTGGGGGATGGGGGGATTTGGTGGCACAAATGACTTTGAAATGCTTTCAGAACCAAAATAAACAAACAAATAAGCAAACAAAAACCCAGGATTTACTCAAGCTGCATTACTTGTACTTAAGTATTATTTATAAAAAGTTGGCTAGAAAAGAATTAAGAAAATATGAACCCAGGATGATTCTAACTTTAATTTTTTTTTTTTTTTTTTTTTTTTCTGAGAGAGAGAAAAAGAGTGCGAGCAGGGGTGGGAGGGAGGGGCAGAGAGAGAGGGAGACACAGAACCTGAAGCAGGCTCCAGGCTCTGAGCTGTCAGTACAGAGCCCAATGCAGGGCATGAACCCACAAACTGCGAGATCATGATCTGAGCCTAAGTCAGCCGGTTAACTGACTGAGCCACCTAGGGACCCCTCTAACTTTAAAATATTACTCAGGAAAGTAATGTTCTTTAAACTTTCAGGACTCTTGTTCAATACATGAGTATTAGGTATGTCTGCCTTTGGGATGACAAAGAGTTAATGAGTGTATATATTAAGGAACACACCCCTCAGACCAGGGGAGACCCACAGATGGAAAGGTCCCAATCACTGTCATACTCACTGTCCCTTGCCTCTTCCTCTTCCTTCTGTGTGACTGTCCCCTAGACCAGCCTCTAGGCTGCTAAAGGTAACCCATCCTATATATCATGCTGCATAGCATACTGAGGAGAGAAATGCAAAATTCTGGAATGAAGTCTTTTCTGACATCTTGCCATCTGCCAACAAAATGAAGCTCCTCAGAGCAAAAGGTAGCAGCAGATCTGTAGCTTGATGAACCAGCTGGCTGGAGGCTGACCAAGTCCTACCTCAAACATTCTTAGCTGCCCCATGCTGAAAAGAGGACTTATTGCACTCCTCCCATCCCCCACAGGGCCTCAAAATGCAACAGAGCCACCCCTAGAGGCAGAATGAGGGAGAGGGCAGAGGAAGGACCCAAGCTGTCTGGATTTGATGGTGCTGAGCACTGGCCCCAACTTCGTTCCCACACCCTGCCTGGATCTTTTTGCTTGGTCTTGCCCACCCATGTCATGGGAAGATAGATTTTTTTTCCCCCACTCTAATTTTGCCTGTGAAGACTTCCAATCATTTGGCAGAGATCTAGAAACCTTAATACAAATATAAATACCACTAAAAAGAATAACATGATATTTGTGCTTCTCAAAGCTTTGTCCTTTCCAGTAAAGTATAAATTCTCTGGGGGCAGGAACCATGGCCATTTCTGTTCATGCTATAAAAACAATGACTAGCACAGAACCTGGCACAGAGTAGCTGCTCAATAAAAACATTAACCAGTGGCTCTCAAATGTTAGTGGGTATCCTAATCACCGGAGGTTTTGTTATGCCATAGATTGCTAAATCTCATCCTCAGTTTCTGATACAGTAGATCTGGGGTGGGATCTGAGAACTTGCATTTTTAACAAGTTCCCAGGCATTGCTGCTGTTGGTAGTCCAGAGACCACATTTTGAGAAACACTGCATTAAACCGCACAGAATTATTATTTTTCTTGGTCCAAAAAGGCCAAATATTAGCAATTTTATATGATTTGACTTAATGTGTTTATGAGTCAATATGTATAAATGGATAAATATATTGTAGGCATTTAAATTCTTTGAGTTCATTCACATCAAGAAGCCAGAATAAGTGCATATGACAAACTAAAGAACCTGGGCTCTGAAGCCAGTCAGACCCACATTTAAATTTTAACTTCAGCACTTACTAGGTGTAGAGTCCTGGATAAATTGCTTATCTTCTTGAAGCCTCAGTCTTCTTGTCTCTAAAATGGGAGTAATGCACTTGCTGTGAGGACTGAATGAAATAACACGTGAAAAACACCTGCATTATATCTGGCATGTTGTAGATATTCAATGAAGAGTAACCATCATCCTTATTACTAATTTCACCATTATTACTGTCATCTTAACATTGTGCCACACTCTAGAAATTGAATAACTCACATTCCTCTATGTGTTTTCTCTATGTAATAAGTAAACCAAAATTGGGAAAGGCTATTTGACAATTTTTTCAGAACAGAAATGGCTCTTGCTGCTGAGGAAGATGTTCTTGTTACAACATGTAACGCCTGCTCTAGTTCCAACTGTATGCTTGGAGAACCACACATCCCAATCTGACAGTAGAAAAATTCAACTAAAAGTTATTGAAATGAAAGGATCAGAAGACTTAGTGGTGAAAGTCTAAATTAGCTTTAAAGTCCTCAATATTTGGGATAGTTGGGGAAAGTTATTAGGCTTCCTGTTCTCTCAACTAGGAAAGGAAGTTAACAGCACCTATGTCTTAGGCTTATTAGGGGATTAAATAAATATTGTGTGTACAAACGCATATAAAATGCAAAGCATATGCAAGTATGATTTGTGTAATATGTAGTGAACAGTCCCAGTTTCTACCACACGATCCCACTGTCCCTATAAGTCCCCTCATACACATCACACCTGTGTGTTAACTTAGAGTTTATACAGTGTGGCCACTGTAGCTGCACATTCTATGTCAGCACCTCAGTCATCCTTCTATGCTACCAGATGACCCAAACACCTCCACCACCACCCCAGCCTCTCTGTGCAGGCTTTTGTGAGATTTGGGTTATTTAACAAAGCCACTAGCTACAAAAAGAGGGAAAGAGACACACTGAGAATAGGATGATTATGGGTAGAAGGAAGTGGAAGTGAATCCTAAAAAAGCAGAAGGGTGATCGGAAAAGACCCTCCACCCAAATGAAGGATAGATCATGTGATAAGTAAGAGATGTGATGGTAAGAGAACTAAGTAAAGCCAGCCTGCTGTCTACGTTGAGGAAGAAGAAAAAAGACAAGGCATCATAGCTGTCCACCACTGGGAAGGAATGAGTCAGAGAAGGCTAAGAGAGAAAACAACGTAAGCTATATAAAAGGCTTTCTTCATTCCTACCTTGGACACAGCTAGTTGAGAGTCATCTCTGTTCTCAAAGGCTAGGGAAGTCATGTAGACATGACCATATTAAAATGGCACATTCAATAAGTTCCGGTAAAGATTTTAAATCCCTTTGGCATGTCAAGATGACCTGGTTACTGGGGCTCTCAAATGAATGAGAGAAAATGGTAAATTACCTGGGTTTGAGGGCTCATTTTCTTTTAGATTTCATAAACGTCATTTTGCAGATGCTGTTTAGAGTAGCTATTTCTCATTCAATTGATGTTAGGAACACCAATGTTCTATTATGAGAATTGGGGGAAAGAGGAACAGAATAATTGATTAAAGGGGATTAGCAGAGGGAACAAAGGAGTCCCCCTCCAACCTAACCTCACCTTCCCAACTATCACCCACACAGAAAACCCAACCCCCCCATCATACCTCCTTGGAAAGATCTAATGTGCAGCTGTCTTCTTGACCAATCAACATGAAGAAAACAAATGAAGAAACAAGACACAAGCATTTGTAAGGCTTAGAGTCTTAGACTTTTGTAGGGCAGTGTTTTGATTCATGGAAACTTAAATCGAAGATTTTACAAATATCGGTGGAAAAAACTATCTTCACTCTACCCCTCCATATGTATGTAATCTAGTGCCAGTCCCTGAAAAGGCTGTTAAACTCTGCACAGACCACTTTATCATAATAGGCCCTTTTATCTGCTGCCAGAGAGCAACAAAAGAACTCTTGCATGTCTGCAGAGATTCTAGGATTACGTTAGGATGGATAATAGAGAGACAAATACTTACTAAAATACTGTCTGTTACTCCCAGAATCACTATAGCAATACCCAAGCCAAGCAGCAGAGAAAAGCCTTAACACACTATGCAATTCAGCTGCAACTCCTCACTGCTGCTATAATTACAGGTACCTGCCTTCCTCCTCTCAGATCCGGGGATAAAAGCCTAGGGCTGAATTTGTATCTCAGCTGCACAGAAGCTGAAGCTAGTAGTCAATAAACACATAGAGCTCTGCATTTGATAGACATGCTCTTATAGAATATAGAGCTAACCTATTGTTCAACAGCTCTTCCACACTCAGATTTTTCAGGATTAAAAAAAAAGAAAAAAAAAAAGGAAAGAGGTGTTTTTGGATACTTCCTAAGTGCAAACACTTATTTAAGCCCCACAAGAATCCTATAAGTGAGGTGTTATTATCCTTAATTTTTAAATAAGAAAAGTGAGACACAAAGGTTGAGTAAATTGCCTTAGGTTACACACCTTGTAAGTGATGGAACTGGCTCTGGAATCCCAATCATTCAGACCATAGTGTCCCTGCCTTTTCCAGACCAGTCTGGAGTCAGGCTCCCTGCAAAAACAGGCTATTGGGAATGGATTGTGGCTCTCAAAACCTGGAAACAACTCTTAAAAGCTGATGTGTGGCAATATTCAAAGAATTCTGCACCCACATCATTTTAAGGGGAAGCAGAGTGATTAGGATTTAAGATCCCACTGCAGATGTACCCATGTTTAGGTAAATCAGAAAATATTGAACTTAAAGGCAACCTAAAAGATTAAGAAGAGCACACCAGGGTATCTAGAGAAGGGATGTTTAAGACACGCAGAATCTCTAGAATGTCTGCATTATTAAAATGAGATTGAAAATATTAGTGCTGAGGTTATACAGACTATTAAAGGATGGGGATAGTGTCCACCATGGAAATTTGCCTCTATGCATATGGAAGTCGCTCTCAGACACTGTTGCTATACTAACAGGGACCCACTTATTTTTCCGAGCAGGCCAATGGATACCTCCTTCCAGTGATAATAGGCTCCTCTCAAATATAGAACTCAGATGATCACCTACAATTTCTCACTCTGTAGATCACAGCGTTATTCTGGCGTAAAGGCCCCAGCCACACATTTTTATTCCATTTTACTAGGGATTTATGAAGCCTTAACATGTCTAGTTTAAAATATATATATAATCTCAAATAAATAGAACAAATAAATCTACTATTTAAGAGAATGCCCTTTTAAAAAAAAAAAAAAAAAAAAAAAAAACTGGGTAAACTAACCTAGCAAAAACCCTGAGGAATTACCATTTCAAAATGTTAATTGTTACGTGG
Organism: Panthera uncia; assembly: GCF_023721935.1. Lineage (NCBI taxonomy): Eukaryota > Metazoa > Chordata > Mammalia > Carnivora > Felidae > Panthera > Panthera uncia. The sequence continues at coordinate 60,789,738 of NW_026057580.1, read as the reverse complement.
AAGTGGCTTTTGAAGTTCAATTTAATTTCCTGAAAGCCCCAAACATCTCTATTTCCCTACAGAAAATAATTAAGCATCAGGGATGATAATGTGATTAGCAAGTAAAACACCTGGAATTTGCTTAGCAAATCAGAAAGCAGAGGGAGGAGGGCTTTGAAACCATCGCTGGCCCTCCCCCACCCTATTTCATCATCAGTGCTGTGGGGCCTCAGCACTGGAAGCAGGCAGAGAGGGTCAGGCCTACCCTATAACTGCAGAGAAAGACCATGATATTTATATGTTACCTGTTTAATGGTCTACTGGATTCTGGTTGTCCATCTGGCCCCTCATGTTCTAAAAGGGCACACCACTGGCCTGAAAGACCTCACAAGACTTCTGTGGGGTCCAACCACCCTTGTGAGAATAGTAAAAGATCTACAAGTTTCTGATCTATATGAGCCTGAACCAATTAGAGAAATCAAGTACTCTATGGGCAAAATTAAATGATTGACTGATTATATTAACACTTATATATTCATGCTAGGCATGTCACTAAGCACAACATGTGTATTATATCTCTTTTAATCCCAAGAATAACTGTATATGGTGGATAATATTAATATTCCCATTTTACAGGTAAGGAAACTAAAACTTAGGAAGACTCAGCAACATGTGCCAATAATACAGCTCAAAGCAGCAGGGTCAAGTTCAAACTCTATGTCTGAACCCAAAACCCAAGCTCATGACCCTATAATAGAGGGACTGGTTAATAAACGATAAGCATCTATGCAATGGAAAGTCAGACACTGTTGAAAATTGCTAAATAAAAATATTTGATGACAGAAAAACATCCCAATAAACTGCTGAGTAAAAAAAAAAAAGTAACGAACATGTACATTAAGATTCAAGGTTAAATCTCAAAATGTCACTATGGTGAGGTAATAAGTGATATATACTTACAATTTTCTATATATATTCTATTTTCTGCAATAAATAGGTGTTACTCTGATAATCAACTAAAGTATTTCTTTTAATGTTTTTTAGAAAGCTAGTAAATAGAAACAAAATAACAATTGTGGTTTGGACTCAATGTCATAATTATGAGAGGTTTTATTTTCATGTTTACACTTCTCTATATTCTCCAAATGTGCTACAAAGCATTACTTTATGACTACACACACACATAAAGTTTAAAACTAAGTTCCTTCCTAAAATGTTTAATTGGATGCCTGTGGCAGAGAATACCAGTGGTTCCTTCAATATTCACTCTCCACGTCTTCTATAGGAATAGACCCTGACATTTTCAGCTGTTCACATTTCCTGTAACAAGGCTACCACTCAGCTTCCTGTGTGTCCAGGAGTAGCCATATGACTAAGTTCCTGCTAGTAGGATGTGAGGTAAAATGGTGTGTACAACATCCAGGACGTGTCTGTCAATCTTGCTGTTGGGAAGGTGCACGAGATCACTAGAGCTCCACTTTGGACCATGAGAAAGGTCACATCAGATGACAGATATAGATGCTAGACTAGAGGACTGGAAACACTGTAGACCCCAGAAAGCTATAGATCTACTATATCATCCCTGGACTACCCAAATCTAGACTTGTGTGTGAAAGAGAAGTGAACATCTACCTTGTTTTGTTTTGATTTTCTAGAGAGTGGAGAGATATTTCTGTGATACGTCACTGAGTATAAATCCTAACTAATATAGTACTCAAATACTTAAAATAAATTAGACTAGTTCTCCTCCTCTGTCTCTAAACCTGCCTCTGTCTGTCTGTGTATGTGTATACAAAAGAAATACATTAATGGCATCACTATGATTTGAGACAGGAGGCTCAGCTAAAGATTTCTGGGGTTGGGGCCAGTGGAGACAAGGAACACACATAGTATAGCCATCCTAATCTGATATTAACAATGGAATTTCAGAGTAAAACTTCAGTGGATCACAAGTCAGAGAAAGGTGCAAACAACACGTTTTAGAAACCCCTCCTTGTAGATGCAGCTAGATGTTTCTCTTCATCTTATAATACTTATTTACCTAATACTGTGTGGACTTGTCACATTGTTTTGTAATTTTCTTTTATTCAGCTACCTATACCTATAGAATATGAGATCCAACATGCAGAGACAATGTTCCTTTTACTTTCAAATTCTTTTTTTTTTTAATGTTTATTTATTTTTGAGACAGAGAGAGACAGAGCATGAACGGGGGAGGGTCAGAGAGAGAGGGAGACACAGAATCTGAAACATGCTCCAGGCTCTGAGCCGTCAGCACAGAGCCCAACGCAGGGCTCGAACTCACAGACCGTGAGATCATGACCTGAGCCGAAGTTGGACGCTTAACCGACTGAGCCACTCAGGCGCCCCTACTTTCAAATTCTTAAATGTCCTAGAGCCCAGTACAGTATTTGGCATATGGTAATCAATTAAACATTTGTTAAATGAATGACCAAAAGAACGAATGGATAGATAATGAACTGGAGTACTGGTAGCTTGCACAGAGACACAAATGTCATAGATATCTCTCTCTCTCTATATATATCTATCTAGAGATATCTATCTAGAGATAGAGATAGAGAGAAAGATACGTATTTATCTCTAGATAATATATATATGTATATATATATCTAGATAGATAGATATTAGAAATATGCAATATATTACAAGATATATATATATATATATATATTAGAGTGTATACTCTAAATATTAAAGGAAAGTAATTTCCATATATATTCATTTTGATGAATTATATCAATCTAAATGTAAATATCTTAAAGGTCAATAAGGTGGATCTCCAATTCTAGCAAGGTATTGAAATTAAATATTGAAATAGAACCTATAGTATAGATTTGAAAAAAACATACATCTTGTTGCCTATCAGTAAAAGCAGAACATCATTAGGAACCTTCGTGTATTTTTTTAAATAATCAGCCATATCTTAGAGAAATTTTCATACTTACTGAAGCTTTAATTATATCTTACTTCCCAATTATTATATTATGTCAACAATCAAAGAACTAGACCAGATACCAATGCTGAATAAATACTTGGTGAACTGAATTGCAATTTAAATTAAAAATTAGGTGAAAATTGAGAGTTGATAGAAAGTTTTCAGCATCCTCCTTACAACCACAGTATAAAGCATTATTTTATCTCCTTATAAACAATTTAATCACTCATTCTTAAAGAATAATTGGATTAAAAGAGAGGAAGAGAGATTACTTGTACTAAATAGAACTTTTTCTTATTAATACATAGTGATCCTTTTAATATTCAAGCTTAGTGGCCTTATAATATATACAGTACAGAAGAATGATAAACAAATTGGAGGGTTAAAATTCTCTCCACTTACAAAATATGGACTTAGAAACCTTAGCTAAGATTCTATCCTTGTTTGTATTTAAAATGCTGATGTAGTCTGGCTACCTGCTAAGAAATGAAAGATATACAAAATACAAAGAACTTTGAGAAATTCTCTTCCATTAATATTTACTTCTGGCTGTCAATTTTAATAAAGTCAAAGACTCCTACCTAAAGCCAATAAATGAGCATCCTTGAGTAATGTAAATGTATTAATTTTTTCTCTATTGTGAACATTTCGTATATCCTACATATTTATAATTTCATCCTACACAAATGGAGAGGTTGAAGGCATAGTAATTCTGGCATATATATGAATAAAACGTACTGTGAAATTCATGTCATGTAAAAGAATTTTTCATAATTTGTCTTCCAGATAACTGTATACTACTAGATATATTTTTCTGAAATTATATATTTACATGTTCTCAGTTATTAAGTCCCCTCTAAACTATTATAATTAAAAGAATTTAAAATATTTTAACACACATTGGTAAACATAGTTAAGCCCAATTAAAATATAAACTGAGGGATAGTAAACTTATTCTGATAATTTCTTCAATATTTATCTTAAAATTTTGATTAGCATGTGATTATGATGATTTGAATACATTACACTATCTAACCAATATAGTGTACTACTTTTAAATTGTACCATCAATAAGGTGTCTTCTGTACATAGTCTGTATAGTCTCCCAGAAGGCAAGTTAAATTAGGGAAATACACTTAATAAGCTGATGCTTTACCTAGTAGGCAATAAATATGGAAAATACTTAGATACCAATAATCTGGAGAGATAAAGATATTATAAGTTTTTTTTTAATTTTTTTTTACATTTATTTATTTATTTTTGAGAGACACAGAGAGAGCACAAGTGGGGGAGGGGCAGAGACAGAGAGGGAGACACAGAATCCAAAGCAGGATCCAGGCTCTGAGCTTTCAGCACAGACCCCAACGCGGGGCTCGAACTCACAAACCATGAGATCATGACCTGAGCCAAAGTCAGATGCTTAACTGATGGAGTCACCCAGGCGTCCCAAGATATTATAAGTTTTAATGCTAAAGTGGCATATAGAATTATTGGCAATGCCTATCTTATCTTAAATAAAGATAAGAACATTCTGGTTTCATTTCAAACATTGCGTCTAGGTTTCAGCTTTTGGCTCCATGATCTAACAATGACCCAGATACTATAATCAGAGCAATGAAGCTGGAGGTAAGGGTGAGCATCGTATTGTCCAAGAGGCTTGTAATGAACACCACCTAGGCTGGACTCTATTTTTAGCCTAGATTCTAGGCCATTTGCATGTATTCATGGCAACTGAGTCACTGTCCTCTCAACTAGACCAGCTGTCTACTAGAATTTTTTCTGATAGATTTTGGGGAAACAAGAATATAAATTGATTTATCAGGGGCTCTTTTGGTAGGAGGTTAAGAAGGAAAGTTCCCACAACTACACATCATCTTAGACATTATTTATAAAATAACACCTGTTTAAAACAGCCCCTTTGGGCTGGGGGCTCAGTTATGTGAGTATGAATATTCTAAATGCTTGGATTTTAAAGAATCAGTCAGCTCTTCAGTGGTATGCTGAGAGCCCAACACTATATATGGTGTGAGGAATAACAAAATATCTAAGGCACAACACTTATCTACAAGATTTACTCATTGTTTTACACAGTCTAGTCATGATTATTAACTGTCAATCCAGAAAACTGATACATCTGCCCATTATAAACAGAGGAATTGTAAATTTTAAGTTCAAAACTCTTTGGAGTATCTAGCTCCATAAGTTATTTTCAACCAGCCTGGGAGTTTTGTTTCTTAGGAGTTTTCTGAAAAAGAAAAAGAAAAAGAAAAAAGAAAAAAAGAAGAAGACAAAAAGCAAAGGTACTACAACTATGCAGTTGTGAAAAATGAAATATTTTAATCCATAAAATACCTAGGTTTAGGAACCAGGAATCTAAATTATTTAAAGCTCCTTCCATTCTGAGTAAAACAAGATTTGGGAGCCATTGATTTGATCAAAGTTTGCTGCCAATGCTTAAATTTATCTTACAGGATCCCTACCTAGAAACAGACCCTTTGGAGGAAGCAAAACTTGGTCCAGATCTTAAAGGATAGTTGAGGTATGGCATAGCAAAATGACGAGAAATGTATCTTGGGGTACATTTCTGTAGCTGAGGAGTGATTTGAACGTTACCCCTGATCTCCAGGAAGGCTTCCTGAGGGATCAACATAGAATCTCAGGACAGCTCTGTCCTTCACCCCCTGGAGGCAAGAACTCAACTAATCTTTACCTATTGCAGCATTAGCTCTGGTATGGTAGGAGGCTGCTTCTAGGAAACCCCAAGACTTAAAATTGGAAAGTGTTTCTCAACCTGTATTTCGTCCCTTCCTCCTATAGATTGTCATAAAAATCTTGAGACTGTCTCTCCTTCATCCTACTCTTGAGGGCTGGGAATCACTGATGCAGAACCTCATCATCCTCAACATCCAAGAAATTTTCCTAATAAATTTTATATTTTGAAGTTTTGAAAACTTTTAAAAAATTCCAAATATAAACGTGTATTATAAAACTTTCCCAAATGGTTCCCTGGATTCTCTAATGTGGCTGTCAGGGGAGAAGGAGGCATCTTCATCTCTCTCTCTATCCACTTCTATGCTGAGACCTCAACACTGGGTTAGATCTGGGGGGAAAAAGAGCCCAAGGAAGTCAGAAACACCTTGAGAAAGATGGTGAAGTTAATGATGTAAGGGTGGCACCAAAGTCTATCTTATGCTTTAAAGAGTAAGCCCCAGAAAGACTGCCTAACACAGCTCCTTGATAAAGATGCCAGTGTAATCATAGAAAAGTCCTACTTATCTATCCCAAACAATTGTAACAAATCCGAGTGTTTATGGAACTTTCCTGAATCAACATAAATGGATCACGTACAGTCACTTGTGTGACTTGAAATACAAAACTTCACTAACAGCCAGCAGTTCATCATGGGCAAATGGATGAATGAAGTATATAGGAAATCAGAGCTTTCCAGAAAATGTTTGTGAATACAAACTAGAAAAACTATGCAGTTGCGAAAAATGCTAAACTGAAGGACCTAGCATTGTTTCTTTGCTTATTATTTTTTGTTTTAGCTGTAATTTAGCTGTAATTCCTACTTGTATTCTGGATATTGGATAATGCCAATCAAACTCCTGATGTTATACAAGAAAAAGAAACTATTGAGTTGCTTTTCTATAAAACCACCAACTCAGAAAATGTTTGTTCTATTAGATAATAAATCCTTTTCAATGTGTTTATAATAACTTCCAGTGCATTCTGAAGAAGAGTATTTAGAAAAGACAGACTATCTTAAATGTTTATGTACAGTTTAAGAGGTTGAATATACATGAAATTAACAAACATTACTTTGTTTCACACATATATAGTAAATAAACAATTACACTTTCAATTACAAAAGTCCTTTTCTGCTTTTAAGTTTGGAGTTCTATACATTTTCCTATTAATTCTAATATTATCCTTGGAAGATAGACACATAGCAAACAATACCCATTCTATAGAAATGGAAGTCAAGGCTCAGTGGAATTTAATTATTTGTCCTAATTTATGATCACTAGATGACAAAGTCAAGAGTAAAATTCATAACTCAAACAACTAAATTCAGAGTCTTAGGTCCTGAGTTCATGTAGAATTGGAAAATATTACTAACAATAAATCTATTCTATGAAAATTGTTTTTAACTTAAATTTTAATTCTGATTTGAAATTTTATATAATCATTATATAATATGTTTTTATTATATAAACTATAATTACATATATATGTATATATATATATATATAATGCTTCAAGTAATGGAGATAGACATTATCTACATAAAACATTGAAAGTTTTCTTGAAGGCAATTTATTTTTATTCCCCAATGAAGCTAACAGTACTCGTATTAAATTTTCCACCAATGCATTTTTCTTTAGATTAACTAGAAACTTTTCCTTGCTTAATCATGGGATATGGCCATATGTTACAAGGACATTCCTTTATTTCATTTCAGGATTTTGCTTCGGACGTATCTGTGATCCCAGACCAATAACTTCTTAAAGGCTTCAATGATCAAGGACGAGGATGGGTCCTTTGCTTTCATTTCAGTAAGACAGAGAAGAGAGATCTACTTATTCTTCATAAAACACAAACAGCAGACTGAAAGACCACTTGACTGCTTGCTGTACACTAAGTAAATCTCATCCTTTCACCTTCAATGGCTTTCCAGAGGCTACATACAGGAGTCCAAATCCTACAACCTAAACATTAAAACTTTGAAAAAGCAAGGTTTTATCTACCTTCCATAGATAGAAAAATAGATAGCAGAATAGAACTAGTCCATTCCCTGTTCCAGGGCTCACCTTCTTAATTTCTGACAAAATTCCTTTTCTTGTGCTTAGTATTTTGCCAATGACACATCTCCCCACCCCACCCCCACCTTCCCTATCACACAATTTTTTATAGGCCCCAGCCAGAGTCCTTATCTTCTATAAAAAATTCAAACTCACAATAATCTCCTTTAACTATTGTATATATTTTGTGCATCTCTCTCTCTCTCTCTCTCTCTCCATATACATTTTTTTCTTTAATTGGACTACAAACTCCTTGAGGCAGAAGCTGGGTCTTAGATTTCTAGTTCCCTGATACATAATATGTACTCATTTACTGTTTATTATATGAATGAAAGTGGTTAAAGCATTGGACACGGGGAGAAAGAGGATCTTGGCAGAAACAGGAGAGGGGAATGGAGAGAGCCAAAAAAGGAGAAAAAGAGAAAAGGGATAATCTATGAGATAATGTGCTATGAAAGAAGAGGTGAAGAAAACAAAGTAGGCAAATGTCTAGGGGAGCTATCAGAATCAGTGGCTCTTCCTAAAGTTGATACAAAGCACAGAGAATCAGAGGCTACACTGAAAAAATAGCATAATTCACTGAAAAACATCACTAAACTGGCAGTCAGAATATTCATGTTTTGTGTAAAATATGACACTAATTATCTATGGAACAAGCTATTTAACTGCTCTTGGCAATTCATCGCTAAGCTTATATTCTAGACTTGATGACATCTAAAGCCCCCTTTGGTTTAGATATTATGGGATTCTATAGTTTTCCTTCATCTTTCTTCTGGGCAAGGAGGGTGGCCTCCATTAAAAGTTAAGATAAACTGAATACAGAAGCATCAGTTGGCAAAAAGAAGGGCAATATTAAAATGACAACATAAAATAGATCAAATACCTATGACTTTACTGAAGCAGAAAATTTCTTTAATATTTGTTTTGCTTATTTGATCATTTAATTGAGCAATACTCCCATCCTGATAGGTTAAGGAATCAGAGTAAGACTGAGATGGAGATTGAAATGGGAATTAGAGGTAACATCTTACAAATACTTGCTCTAGTTCAATGACAGAAAAGTAGTTTGTTGATGTAAAAGGGTAAAGGCAAAGCATTTAAAGATCCATTTGATTGGAAAGAGGTATGTCGATGTAAGAATATCACTGACATCTCATCTGAAATAATCACATATGCTCAGAGATTTGGACAAATACAAGCAAAAAGATCAATTTAAAAAGCACTGAGATGTCTGCTGTGAATCTAGGAAAGACTGTGTATCAAATGGCATTTGATTTCGGTTTTCTCAGCCTCCCCCTCACATCAGTGCTAATCACTCGGCACTCCCTTAGGCACCGGGTATTCTCTTTTGTATCTGAGTATCTCTGTCACAGACAGAATCGATCAATCTAATAAACTCATCCTAACTTTACAGTCTAGGGACTATGTGCTCTTCCTTCCAGAATATACTTGTCTTACAACAAGGCCACGGAAGAGGGCAGATGTGTAACCAAAAGGAAAGATGGAGAGGATTACATGTATCAGTGGGGAAAAGATCTGAAAGCCACAACCTCCCCAGACTCTTTCAGATCTTCACACATAACCCTTGCTGTCTAGTGACCTGGCTCTCCATTAAATTCAAAGAAGCATGTTGAGTTTTTGGTTAAGAAAGTAAATGGTTTAAATCAATCTATAATCAAATACTATATTTGAATGGTGCCATAAATGCAGAGGAGTGTCAAAAGCCCAAATATAAAAATAACATGAAAAATAAAAAAAAAAAAACTTGCAGAAAGATTTTGAAGGTCTCCTCTAATCTCTCACTCACATTGGTTTTATCAGATAAGCTAATTGTTGCTTGAAAATACAACAATATGAAATGTTTGGCCCTAAAGGTGTGAGGCAAGAGACAAATAAGCCTTACTTGTTGGGGGATCAAGGGAGAGTTAAATCAAGTATGTGTTCCTTAGAGAACATGCAGAATGTGAGGTGGGCTGGAGGGTGAAAACTGGTGACCTCTGGGCTATTTGCTGTTTCGATTTCATCAACTCAGAATTTTTTAAACAATTTTTAAAACTGTGTACAATGAAAATCTCACAGATTTTTATATGAAAACATAGGTTTCAGGTTTTTCTGGAATAATCAAAGGAATGGACAACTTTGAGTAGACAATTCCACAAGGAAAGAAACAGTTACAGAGGTGAACAATCTTATAATGGACTGAGGCTTGACTTTTACCCTGGGACTGGCTGTCCTTTAGTGTTGCCAGTGTAAAGCAGGGAACTGCACTTTTTCTGGGGCAGAAGGGACCTGAATGGAATAAAGTATGGTAACCTGAATGCAGAATTTTCAGTAGGAAAAAAAAAAGGAGAGGACAGGATTAAAAAGACAACATAAAATATCCAATACCTATGACTATATTGAGAATTTCTTTATTACCTCTGTAGTTTCTCTACTATAGACAAGCTTTGTTTAAAAATAAAAAACAAAAAATTACCAATGATGAAACTTTAAACAAAAAGTTAATTCGTTCTTTTCCGTTACAGAAAAGAAAGAATTCATCAACACTTACCCTCAACACCCTATATACTACCAAAGAATTTTAAATGTCTTCTGCATTTGAAATAAGAGGCATGTAATTCAACTTATTAGCTCAGCTCTCAAAAATATTTCCTTATTGAAACTTGCTCCTAAGCCTAGGTTCACATATATGATGAAGATCCAAAGAAAGCTTATTTAACCTACATTAAATCTTGATAATGCATTAATGAGTCTTTTAAAGGGATAATTTTAATTCCCCAATCTTCAACCATAAAGACTATATAGTGCTAATCTGCCTTGCCCTTTCGATTAAACTTGTTAAGGGCATTCTATTTAGTCAGCACCCGGAATGGGCCATTAAAATTCTTGTTCTGTAAGAGTTGTGTTCAGTGCTCTGTTGTTTTAAATTCCATTAAATCCAAATGGTCTTTATCGCCCCATGACCACCGTGACTTCAATCAGCCAATTTAATTACCTTACAAAATTGTCAGCAGAAGCAGCAAAGAAAAACAGGAAGGCCTATGACGTTATCAGATTGAAATCTTCCTCTTTGGTGTTTAATCTAGACCAGTCAATAATGATGATGTGCACCTATTTCCTTTTCTTTCAGGGGCTTTTGACCTTACTTTTCATGCTAAGATTTAGGGTGTAAGATTCATTTGAAGCATTTCCAGTTCCTTGATAACTGGACTATAAATTGAAAGCCCACAGAAGATAATGTTTCTTTTTTTTTTTTTTTCAACGTTTTTTATTTATTTTTGGGACAGAGAGAGACAGAGCATGAACGGGGGAGGGGCAGAGAGAGAGGGAGACACAGAATCGGAAACAGGCTCCAGGCTCCGAGCCATCAGCCCAGAGCCTGACGCGGGGCTCGAACTCACGGACCGCGAGATCGTGACCTGGCTGAAGTCGGACGCTTAACCGACTGCGCCACCCAGGCGCCCCAAGATAATGTTTCACTACCCAAACAAGACAATCAACAATTCCATTTCAATACATCAGACCACCCTACTGGAGAAAACCTAGGGTCTCCCACAAACCCCAGGTATTATGGATGCAGTGGATTAATGATTTAAGTATAGTGCAGTTGAAAAACAGTCAACTGCTTTCTACTCTGATGTCTGAAAATGGACATCAACAATTTTCAGGGAACAAATGTAATTGGAGCCACGATAACACAGTAAAATCTTAACAACAGAAAGAGAAAATGAATTCCTCTCACTTGAATTTCTACCACAAAAGAGCAAAGCATTTTCTGTATCAGAAATTTTGACAATTAAAAGATAATAAAAAATTGTGCCATCTTTATCATAGGCAACACGTTATTTAATGGTGAATAGGGTTGAAAAGGCTCTGATAATCAATGATACATCTTATGTTTGGTCTATAGTATGTTCCTCCTTTCTGTGGGAGCAATTCACATTAACTTTCCTGTGCTGAGTAAATGTTGAAACAGTGTCATTTGAGAATTCAGGGAATGAACACACTGCAATAATCACTTGAATTAAACTACAAAGCAGAAAGTGTCTGTCTGAAGAAATGTCTACTGACATATAAACTGCTGTTCACTGCTGAAAGACAACCTCACAGAGCCTGAAAATGTGAGTTCCATGTGTCTAGGTGGAGAAGGGGTGCTATTTCTAAAGGACGAAAAGATCATTTTTCAAAGTCGTTTCCTGAAATGAGTGTGCCTCTGTTGATGGATCACATCAGAGTTAGTCTTTGAAGCTTTAAGAATAAGTGAGAACTTATGTGAAAAACAGATTTTTTTAGTGGCCGTTGTGTTGGCAATTCTTGGAAAGATTTCCCTCCCCTGCTTTCCAGAGCTCAGCTGAGCAGGTGTTCGGGCTTTATCTATTTCAGACAGTAGCCGCTATTACTCCCCTATCCCCGCCTCTCAAGAGCCAGTTTTCCTGCTTCCAGATGTAAGGCCACTCCTCCCTCCCGCCCATCTCACCTCCCAAAGGAAGAAAAATCTCTTTCAAAGAAGTAGACAGGGGCAGCTTCTAAGCTCAGTCAATTCACTCACTCCCTTGATGTTGTAGTACATCTGCTACTAATTATTATATCTAGGAGCACTCGAGATGTCCAGCAAATAGGGGGATTTCCATAGGGACTCTTACACTCCTCCTCACGTCGTGGGTTTTATTATCTGAGCTGTCCCTGACCTAGTAGTCCTCACCTTCTTCCTGTGTGCTGGGAGGTGACTACGTGCTGCGCCATGGAGCGGCGGCTAGTGGGCAGTAGCAAGGAGGTCAGAGCGCATCGGAGGGAAGACCTTGCCTGTGAAGCCTTTAAAGAAAGCCACTCTACTGACATGCTTAAAAGAAAAGCTAGGTCGAAACATCTGAAGGAAAGAAATGGCCTATATCACATGCTTAGCTCCTCCAACACGACTAGCTTGGAGAAGCTGCCCAAGAGTCTGGGAGAAAGTTTGGGTTAATGTCCGGGCAAAGACATGCCTGGAGTTCTAAATGCCAATTCAGATAAGGACTGAAAAATAACTCGACCTCGAAGATTGGAAACAAGTGGTATCTTGAGGAGTGACCACTTAGCAAAGATGCCAAAGCCTCCCAAATTACAAAAGGGACTGCTAGCCCAGTACCAGTAGCATCCTGAGCCCCAACAGAGCTACTTTCTACCCCCATGCTGTCCCAGAAGCAGGGGTCAGAGCAGAACAGGAAGAGAGGGAGGCTACTGTAACAAAAGCAATGTTCAAGTACCGAGAGCTGCAGTAGTTTAGAAGGGAGACTATTGGGGGCCACACCCCCGAAAATGGAAAGACGGAAAGATCCTGCCTTTGCCCTCACCAACTGCAAGCAAAGAGAGCACGCAGCTGTGGAGACACAAAGGTGCCTCATTTACATAGAGGAAACCTACTGTGCCTGGGGAGAGGCCCCGCTGGAGGCTTCTCAGGCACCTGGAAAAGCTGGCTCTGAGAATGACTGATGTGACCTGGAGTGGGGAAACAGTCTCTGACCGTCCAGTATCCACTTTGTCCCCTGACATTGTCTCCCTAGGTGAGCGTTGCCAGGAAAAGCCAAAATGTGCACAGCCAGGATCAAAGACAGGAAACAGCCATCCACTTTGGAGTTAACTTTTAGCTGACCATAGATAGGTCCTTTCCCTCACTGCCCTGAGCTATCTTAAAGCTGAAGGAAAGCGCCCTAGGGTCAGCTCTCCAGAGACCTTCTCTCGGAGATGTTTGCTTCCCGCGAAGAGGAGCAGGCCTGGGTGTGAAGCTCAGCGAGAGCCAGTAAGGGTGGGAGGGGTGTCCCCGGACAGAGGCGCTCCTGGGCGTAGCTACATAAGTTTTCTCGGGCACGAGAGAGGAGTCACTGTGCCAAAGTGTTGCTTGCTTCACGAGAGTGCATTTGCCAGCATGTGTGTACGTGTGTATGAGAGAGAGAGAGAGAGAGCGAGAGAGAGCGCGCTTTTTGTACCCGTTAGACCTTCAGCAACTCGGCAAAGGTCAGCACCTTGTGCTGACAGCTCCCCAATCCACAGACTTTGATAGGAGGGCTCAGGGTCAGGGTCGAGTTACAGCCCTTGGGCAGGGGTGTGTGCGTGGTGCGGCAGGAGGTTGTTAGGGGTAGTAAGGACAGCGTAGAGCCCTTGAGGGTGGTTTTCCACCACCAACTGGAAGGGGGGCTGGGGCAGCCTCCTGGCCACATTCAGCAGTTGCCATGGCACCCAGGCAGAGTTTCTGGGTGGTTGGCGGCTCTTAGTCAAGCCCAGTTGGTTGGGGAGGTGGGGAAGGGACTGGTTGCCACCTCTTCAGCAGAGACAGTGCTTCTCACCCACACCTGGCAGGCCACTGCCCAGAAACCCCAAACCCTACTCTTACAAGGCACGAGGCTAAAGATGAGGCTCTGGTTGGCCCTTTGAATGAAAGTTGAAAATAACCTTACTCAAGAGTGGCTTATACACACTCAACCAGCCATCCAGTCCACTCAAAACATGTTTTCCCCAGGAGAAAATAAAACTCCCACCAATGCATCCAAATAGCCCAAGCAGGGAAATAGTCCAATGATTACAATATACACAGTCCTTCCCCATAACTCAGGTGGATAGCAGAGAAAACCAATCTCCAAGTGGAAGATGTTTGAAGTTAATGGAGAAAATAACAGGTTATCTAGAAACTGGGCCATTGGTTTAGGGTATCTAGGCACTGGTGAGAAGGTCTTTGCCTACTCTCCTATTTCTTAAGGACATTCTTAGTAAGCATTGGTCTAGGAAAATATATTTTTGTGTGTGTGTCAGCTCTTTTGGAGAGCTGTTACACACTCTGCTACAGTCGCCAAGATTTTTAATATGAAGATATGAAATGATCAGCGAATGTAACAATCTAATGATTCAGCAAATATTGTGCTGCAAGACCAGAGGAGCAATAATTAAATCTTTTGAGTACTGGTGGCAGTTTTTCGGCTCCAAGTCTTCTTTTTTTTCCCACCCAGTCCACAAGCAAACACACTAAGGCACACTCGTTCACAAACACATTTCAGAAGATACCTCAGTATTCCAAATAAGTAGGTTGTACTACTCAAAATATTGGGCAAAACTACCATACCGTAGCATTTACCATGCTTGAAGGAGAACAGCTGAACACACACACACATTTCCAATGATACAGAGACCTGTTTAATCTCATCCAAAGAAACAAGCATTCCTGTGGACTCTTGTTGCTAAGAGCAACGTGCTTAAGTACCATCTAAAGGCATGAAGAAAAAAAAAAAGCAAAAAAACAAAAAACAAAAAACAAAACAAAACAAAACAAAACTGCAACAGTTGGAATTTGGATATAACCTGTTGTCTGTCTTTGTCATTACCAGCCTTCTGGACTCCAGGTGTTTATGTGTTGGATAAGGGAAGGGGAGACTAAGATTCCTTTTTTTTAATATGTGAAAAGCATTCCTATCCTGGCAATGCAAAGCCCAAGAGAGATGATAGATTTTATCATTATAGAAAAAGCACATGGGAAAAAGGAAAGAGAGAAGATGCTGTTGACATAATAGGAGATGCAGGCAATCAGTTTGATTTAAATTTGACTGACTTAATGTATCTGCTTTTGTCTCAAAGACACATACTCAGGATTATATGGTTTCTTGCACTCTTTGGTCTAAATCCACTTGAACTGTCAAAGGAGGCTCCCACTGTGGGAGCGTTTACTCAGTTGGTTTTCTCCTCTCTCACTCCCATCTACTTAAGGGAACTTTCCCTGACTAGTCCTGCTCCTCCTAAAACTCCATTGGACATTCACAGCAGCTGAGCGTTGCCCACGCTTCATTTCCTCCAAGCAAATCTCCTGACCAGCGTTTTCACAGGAATCCCACGTTTAGATTTTCCTTCGAGCTCTAAAAGAACCCTGATTCCGTAGGAAAGCAATAGATTCCCCTAATATATAACTGCCACTCGACTCTTTCATCATGCCACGATGAAATAAAGACGCATACTCAGACTCCCGCACACAACTACTCTCCGCCCCAATCACCACTGTTAATCATTCATTAGATCAGGACTCTAAGAAAGCTGGGAGAGGAGGGCTCACAAGTTAAAAACAAACAGAACCCTTTCTTAGGACGCTATTTTACTTCGGCTAAGCAGCAGCCTCCTCTTGCTAAATAGAGCCTACTACCTTACAACAACATTTTTAAAAGCGCCGTTTCCCCAAAAAAAAGGCAACCAAGGACTGGAGAGCAGTGAAATTAGCCTAAAAGGCTCTCTGATGACAAAAGAAATCAAAAGGGTGAGCTCCTTCCACTCGCGGACCTGTCCGGGTCCCCGACCGAAGCGGACAGACGCCAACTTGCCAAAGAGTTACCAGGTACTGACTCGTCTGCCCCGCAAGCTGAGAGGCGTGCAGCCCCAGCGCGAACGGTCAGTCCGCCAAGCCCCGGAAGACTCCCGCGGAGACAGGCGGGCGCGACCGCCGGCTGTGCCCCCAGCGTCACCACCATCTCAGGCTACGGGGTGGAGGTAATGCAGCGACCACTACCAAACACTGGCTCTCACTTCATCCTCTCGTGGCTATTTTTTTTTTTTTTTAAATAAAAGAAGGAAAAAAAGGAAACGAAACGGAAAGCACAAGCGGTTCTTTAAAACCCCGGGAGGCTATGGAGCAGCGAACAGGTCGGAATACGTTGAGCCCACCCGCCTGTAAGAGGGAACCCGCCTGTTTACATCCGGCTGCCTCGGAGCCGGAGACCAGGCAATGGAGAGGAATGGGGGATCTTACCAAATCTTAATACATGTGTGGTTCCTTGGGAATATCCAATCCACAGTAAGCAGAGCAGGAGTTTAATGGTGCGCCTGAAGACTGGATTACTTAGAATCGGGGAAATAATCTTCATGGTGTTTCTGTGTCCACACGCGCGGCACCCACTTCCCCGATCTAGCGTTAGGCTCCCGGTTCGGGTAGGAATGAGGATGCGTCGAGTGGTGGCCGCAGACACGATCACGGCATGGTCACAGAGAGGAAGGAGTCTCCGCTTCCCAAACCCATTAGCAATCGCTGCATGTTCTTCACTCACTGCGCCAAGGAGCAACCTTCCACTGCAAGGGATGGTGGGACATCCATGTTAGTCGGGGAGCATCCGGGAGAAATCCAGCACGCACACCCACAATGTCCGGCCGCGCGAGCCTGGGGAAGCAAAGGAGGAGGAAATCAATGGGAAATCCAGCCTTAGGAAACCGCCGAGCGTCGGTGGCGAGCCACAGTCCCAGCACAAAAGGCGCTTTGCTCGCAAAGGTTTTGCCAGGCCCTATTCTACTGCACTGCTGCACAGCTTCTGACGTGAAGCCAAGATTAAGTGAGAAAAATTGAGATAGCTGCTTGCCTCTTAAGGCTCCCTGCCAGTGAGCTTCCCAATATCTCTTATGCAACCGATCTCATCGCCCGCTTTGAGTTTCAAGAAAGAAGTTGGATTTATTTACATGGAGAAAGTGCTTTTATTTTCCATAAGAGTCTTTGCTAAGAGAGTGACTGGTGTATGCAAGCAGACTTCGTACAATCAACTGATGAATTTTAATAAATGACAAGCTAAATCAAAGTCACTTTGCCTAGGAGTTGTAAAAAAAAAAAAAAAAGGAAGTGGTCTAAGCAGAAGAATTTACTA